>NW_024754704.1:3064042-3106542 GCF_018991925.1 Homarus americanus
TGCTGGTGGTTGGTGTGTGGTGGTGTGGTTGGTGGTTGGTGTGTGGTTGGTGTGTGGTTGGTGGTGGTGGGTGGTGTATCGTATGGTTGGTGGTGGTTGTAAAAAAGGAAAAAAAGAGGAAAATGAGGAAAAGGGAAAGAAAAGAAAAGTGGTAATGAAAGAAGAGTTTGTCTCACTTCCTTCAATTATCACCATAGATCGTAAACTCTCCTCTGTTCGTGTAAATAGGATCACACACACACACACACACACACACACACACACACACGAGGCATTTCCCCTCTTTTATGTGTATGGGAGACACGCATAAATTCTTTCAATGCAAACAACAATTACATCTCTCGGAATGACGTCAGTCCTCATTGACCTTGTGTAGTTAAGTAGTTAAGTAATTAAGTATTAGTCTGGCACCGTTCAATTCTTTCTATTTATCGTACGTAACTCTCTCTCTCTCTCTCTCTCATGATGCTAAGGCCTAGTTATGATGCCTCTTGGAGCACCTTGATACTCATACCTGTAACCTCTCACCTGTAAACCTCTCACCTGTAACCTCTCACCTGTAAAACTCTCATCTGTAAACCTCTCATCTGTAAACCTCTCACCTGTAACCTCTCACCTGTAACCTCTCACCTGTAACCTCTCACCTGTAAAACTCTCATCTGTAAAACTCTCATCTGTAACCTCTCACCTGTAAACCTGTCACCTGTAACCTCTCACCTGTAAACCTCACCTGACCTCTCACCTGTAACCTCTCAACCCCACCAACCTCACCTGTAACCTCTCACCAGAACTCTCATCTGTAAAACCTCACCTTAACCTCTCACCTGTAAACCTCTCACCTGAACCTCTCACCTGTAAAACTCTCATCTGTAAACCTCTCACCTGTAACCACCTGTAACCTCTCACCTGTAACCTCTCACCTGTAAAACTCTCATCTGTAAAACTCTCATCTGTAAACTCTCACCTGTAAACCTTCACCTGTAAACCCTCACTACCTCTCACCTGTAACCACTACCTGTAACCTCTCACCTGTAACCTCTCACCTGTAACCTCTCTGATACAGGTGATAAACGCCTTCAGGATGTAAACCTGATCTACTACAGGTGATATTAACGCCTTCAGGATGTAAACAGATCTGCTACAGGTGAAATTAACGCCTTCAGGATGTAAAAAGATCTGCTACAGGTGAAATTAACGCCTTCAGGATATATTAGAGTGAGTTCTGTATATTTCTCAGCTGTTTTCACCACCCCGGCAGAAGGTTGCCCTGACGACGAGGTGTCCTCCGCTCGGCAGAATATTAACACCTCACAAGTTCTTCCTCTTACACTCCCATGATCCTGTCTAGGTGAATCCTTGAAGGGAAGAGAGAGGAGAGAGGGAAGGAGAGAAGGAAGGGAGAGGAAGAGAGAGAGAAGGAGAGAAGGAAGGGGAGGAAGAGAAGGGGGAGGAAGGAGAAGTGAGAAAAGAAGAGAGAGAGAAAGGAGTAAAGGTGAAGGACAGAAAATAAATGAAAATGAGGAAAATAGGAAAGTTATGGCGAGAAAGAGGGATGGGAGGACAAGGGTGAGAGAGAGAGAGAGAGAGAGAGAGTAGAATGTTGTATCTGAAGTTCCTCTTACTTTATATCATTGTAAAATACATTGTAGGATACCCCTTCCTTCCTTCATTCCTTCCTTCCTTCCTTTTCCCTCTCTCCCTCCATCCTTCCCTTTCTCTCTCCCATCTTTCTTTCGTCCTTCCTACCCTCCCTCCTGCCTTCCCTCTATCCATCCTTCCTTCCTTCCCTCCCTCTCCATAAAGTAAGGTCATATAGCGGCTGAGTAGATACAGGTCTCGTGTTTGGTTCTAGAAGTCACTAGTTCAAACCCGGGGCATTCCAACCTAACAGTGAAATGGTATCTAACTTTACAACTGGGGAAGTGAAGGCAATCAAGTGTGTGTGTGTGTGTGTGTGTGTCTATCGGAAACACAACACCAAACCTGTTTTCTAAAATTATTCTGAACATAACCGCAAATTTTTCTATAATGCAACACAAACACTAACCTTAGAGCCTCAACAGCTGCACACTTTCCTTCATGCAACAAACACAACACAGAAATGGCGCCACAGTAACCTTGACAATGGCCATGAGGAAGGTTACACACACACACACACACACACACACACACACACACACACACACATACACACACACACATACACACACAACATACATACATACACACACACACACCTCCGGCACGATGATTCTTATAACAGGAAAGATGAAAAAAAGTGACTTAAAATCAGATATTATCACGAGTTTGTTCAGCCCCGAGAAACACGAGGCAGGCAGCACCAGACAGGCAGTACCACCAGACAGGCAGCACCAGACAGGCAGCACGAGGCAGGCAGTACCACCAGACAGGCAGTACCACCAGACAGGCAGCACCACCAGAGACAGCACCAGACAGGCAGCACCAGACAGGCAGCACCAGACAGGCAGCACCAAGCAGGCAGCACCAAGCAGGCAGTACCACCAGACAGGCAGTACCACCAGAGGCAGCACCAGACAGGCAGCACCAAGCAGGCAGCACCAAGCAGGCAGTACCACCAGACAGGCAGCACCACCAGAGGCAGCACCAGACAGGCAGCACCAGACAGGCAGTACCAAGCAGGCAGTACCACCAGACAGGCAGTACCAGACAGGCAGCACCAAGCAGGCAGTACCACCAGACAGGCAGTACCACCAGACAGGCAGCACCAGACAGGCAGCACCAGACAGGCAGCACCAAGCAGGCAGTACCACCAGACAGGCAGTACCAAGCAGGCAGTACCACCAGACAGGCAGTACCAGACAGGCAGCACCAAGCAGGCAGTACCACCAGACAGGCAGCACCAGACAGGCAGCACCAAGCAGGCAGTACCACCAGACAGGCAGCACCAAGCAGGCAGTACCACCAGACAGGCAGCACCAAGCAGGCAGTACCACCAGACAGGCAGCACCAGACAGGCAGCACCAAGTAGGCAGTACCACCAGACAGGCAGCACCAAGCAGGCAGTACCACCAGACAGGCAGCACCAAGCAGGCAGTACCACCAGACAGGCAGCACCAGACAGGCAGCACCAAGTAGGCAGTACCACCAGACAGGCAGTACCAGACAGGCAATACCACCAGACAGGCAGCACCAGACAGGCAATACCACCAGACAGGCAGCACCAGACAGGCAATACCACCAGACAGGCAGCACCAGACAGGCAGCACCAAGCAGGCAGTAACATACGTAACATACATACTACATACATACATACAGACAGACATGCTGTACTTTGCTGCCAATAAAAACCACGCTTGCCAGGTACAGTAATTCAGATCACGGTTGACTCTCTCACCTTCCACTCTCCCTCCCTCCCTCCTCACCCTCCCTCCTCCCCCTCCTCACTCCCTCCTCCCTCCCTCCCTCACCCTCCCTCCCTCCCCCTTTCACCTCCTCCATCCTCCCTTCACCCTCCTCCTCCCCTCCTCCTCACTCCTCCTCCCTCCTCCCTCACTCCTCCTCCCTCCCCTCCTCACTCCCTCCTCCTCTCTCACTCTCCTCCTCCTCCCTCCCTCCCTCTCCCCTAGTGCCGTTTGTTTACATTCGAGAACTTAATAAATATTAGACGATATTTTATTCTTTTAAAACCAATTTGATCAGGTGTTGGTGAAGGGGGGTTGGGTCGTTCAGGTGGTGGAGGGAGAGGAGAGGTCGTTCAGGTGTGGAGGGAGAGGAGAGGGTCGTTCAGGTGGTTGTGGAGGAAGGGGAGAGGGTCGTTTAGGTGGAGAGAGGGGGTCGTTTCTCAAGGTCGTCATAATCTCCATGTGCGTGCTGAGTGTCTGAATGATATACCAACATAATCGTAGCTTAAAATGACAACACAATCAATGCATGGTAACTGTTTTGTGTGTGTGTGTGTGTGTGTGTGTGTGTGTGTGTGTGTGTGTGTGTGTGTGTGTGTGTGTGTGTGTGTGTGTGTGTGTGTGTGTGTCCTGATAACACTCATTATTTTTCTGACATTGTTAACATTAAAGAAAGATTGTTAGTTAACTTAGTACATTAAAATAATAACACGTGGGACAATGATGAGGTTGTGTTGTGTGTGACTCGTCTCATAATAAAACAATAAATAATTGGTGTTATTTACTTGAATTAGTCTCTGTAAAATAAAGAAAAACATAAAAGAAATAAGTTGATGTATTAATAAGCGAATATGTCAGGTGGACACAGTAGTAACACAGTGGTCAATATGTCACCTGGTCCAAGTGCTGTACTACTCACATCAACCTGTGGAGGCGCCAGTACTCACAACACGCTGGCGCCAACACACACACATCAGAGCGGCTTCTTTCTGGCGGTTATCTGGGTGTGTCATGATCGGGTGAGTGTGCACACACGTTCACACACCCGTGACGCAGTTGGACACTGTTCGCTAGTCACTGCGACTTAACAGTATTATGGTGGTGTGGATAAACTGACACGTGTCAAGGCGTGGCTCAACAGTGTTAAAATATTCGTGAGTCAACAAACACCTTATTAACATATTAAGGGTAAAAATATTCAAAACTGGTAGATATCCGGTACACCGGTTTGATACCGGTAAGAAACCTTAAATCGGACTAACCATCAACAAAAACCGGTAGAATGACAAGTTAGAAATATGTGTATACTGAGAGCTCTTGTGGGTGAGGAGGTTATGAGCTGTACTGCTGGGGGGGTGATAACGTGGGGGTTGGCTCAGAAGACTCGTGACACAGGCGGATGAAGGGTATAGAAGGGACCCGGGGACCCCAGGACCTGTGACCTGTACTGCACCGCCCCCCCAGGCTCTCTTACCCGGGGACCCCAAGACCTGTGACCTGTCCTGCACCCCCCGCTCTCTTACCAGGGGACCTCAGGACCCTATCCACACCCCCGGCTCTCTTACCAGGGGACCTCAGGACCTGTATCCTGCACCTCCTCCCCCTCGACTCTTTTACCCGCTCTTCTTGGTAAGGAAACATCTATGTGACGTCATTTTCGTGGAGATTTCTGACCGCTGTGCAGCAATGCAGAAAAAAAAAATCTAACCTACGTAAATGCTGTAGTTCAAACCGGTCTTGTTGGTCAGGACTTGTCCCCACGCGGCACTCTGAGGCGCAGCCGCTGAGAACGGCGCGAAGAAAACCTACTCCCAGCTGGAGTCTGTAAATTTGAACTGTTATATCAGGCCGTGACGGAGGTTAACCACTGTCCTATTCTCAATGTGTTTAATGAACTTACACAACTACTACCATTACCTCTCTCGACAACACACGCAACTATGAGCAGTTAGTAAGGACCGCAGCTAAAGGTCATTGTGTCTAACCTCAGTGTTCTTCCCGGTGTTACAACTTTTTCTTCACCGGACTCCCACAACGATAGTCTACGGTGAACATCTGTGACTATATTTGAAGTCTTTGCTTTCATGTGTGTGTTAGACTTTCTCGGTGTAAATATTATGTACTGCTGCTCAAAGTTTCTGATTACTGAACGTGAGAATTATTACAGGCAGTCTACAGCACCAAGCAGGACTTTACACGATGATAAAAACATCGCGTGTGAGGAAAGTGTATATTATATTTAGTTAAAGTATATGCCGGGGTGATCTTAAACATAATTTGCAACATAAAATATCTTCTTCGCTTAAGATGACGGACACTAATACATTTTCTTCAGTCATACAAAACTCAAGGCTTGTTTATGATCAACTGTCGCAATGTAAGAAAAATTAATTGCTGAACTAGAAAGATATTTTACTTTTTTTTTAGCGCACCAAGTAACGTCACGCGGGCGAACTGTTACATCATAGTAGGAAAAAGAGATACGTCTTTAAACATGTCAGTTACCAAATGGGAGGAGCAACAATTGAGTGATGAACTGACAATAGTGACTGAACATTCATATGGCGGAGACACACGGCCCCTCCCACTGTTTACCACCCATGACGTCACCTCCTACCTCCGCCCACTCACAACAGACAATCTAATTTTTTTTTTGCAGTGACCATTATCAGAGGTGAGGATGAAAACATTCTCGCTTTATATTTACACCATTAATTCTTATTGTCTCGCCACGATAAATCAATGCCATGAAATTCGAATATCCGTGGCCATTAAATGTAATATCCTGACCATTGTTTACCGAGCCACTTCTCACGATTGATCTTCAAGTTATCTCAACGAACATCTGCAGCCGTCATCCACCTCGGTAAACAGCGTCACCTACAGCAGCCTAGGAACACTGCTAACACTTAATCCGAGACTTATAAATACTGAGCCCCGTTACTAAAAGGTTTAACTCCGGCCATGTCCAACAGCGTTCACTCGAGGTGGATTTAATTCACTCGTGTTTTTCGACAATTTAATACTATTTTTTTTTATAATTCAATCTGCAGTATATATTATAACCTTTCTAGTATTTATTCATAACCTTAGCTATTCTGAGGGTGTGTGGACGGACGAGTACACACATACGAACGTATTTACACACATACAAGGACAGACAGACGAACGGACGGACAAACGGAGACGACAAGAATAAACAGGGAACAAGTTAATAATCAAGAGACAAGGACGGAAATATCACATAACTAAATAAAGATTATGTTAATAAGATGTAAAAACATTTGTCGACTTTGTGATAATCCCCCGCCAAGTATAAACACCTTCCTAGCATCACTCTCAAGGGCGCTGGTCACTTGTGTTTGGTTTCTGGCATCAATAGTCTGTCGTGAGTCACTTGTTTCAGGAGTTTTGACCGTATGTGTGTAGTACTGTACGTGTGAGTGACCTAGTATGGTTTATGTGACCTTTCCTTATATATTCAAGTTCAGGGAGTTAGTTTGAGTTTAATTCTCTCTCTCTCTCTCTCTCTCTCTCTCTCTCTCTCTCTCTCTCTCTCGAATCAAGTGTTGCGTTACAGCTGTTAAGAACTGTAAATACTGAAACTGACACACACACACACACACACACACACACACACACACACACACACACGAACTCAGCAACATAAATATGTAAATGTATGTAAAACCACTATTGTTGTTTTTTCCTGTCGAGTTGAAATTTGTCGGTGTTTATTTCCGCGTGTATTTTCCTGTGAAGGCACTAGACGTCATAGTGAGGTGAGTGTTATATTGCATTGTCCTCTCCTGCCGCAACACCTGGGCGACCAACACAACACAACAGCATAACAGAGCATAACGCAACACAGTACAACACAAAACAGCATAACAGAGCATAACGTAACACAGCATTACATAATACAACACAACACAACAGCATAACACAGCATAACGCAACACAACACAGAATAACAGAGCATAACGCAACACAACATAGCATAACGCAACACACACAACACAAGTCACTCTCCTATGCTGAAAAAGTACAGTTACATCCATTTGAACACCTTCAGGTCATGACTCAAGGAACATTCAAGGAACATTTTCCCAGACATCCATACATCAGGAACCAAAAAGAAACCATAAACCGTAAAAAAAAAACCTGAGAGAATTATACAAAAAAGTTACGGAGCTTTATCATGAATCACGTTGGGTTAAGCTCCGTGAGAATACTGTGTTGAGTCTTATTAAAATCTGCCTCTAGTTGATAGGTGGCTTCATTATACCAGAATATTCGTTGATATATATAAATAACCAACTCCCCTCAGTAAGAAAATACATAGAGAAATAATTATCATCACTTGGAAAAAAAAAGGGACGCGGGAAATTATAAATCACATTCAGATATCTAGGAAAATTTTTTACTTGGATGAGAACAACGAAATTATTATATATTTTTTAGATCTCTACTGATTATTATTAACTTTCACCACACTTGTGTATTTGGGAAAGTTTGTCAAATGGAGAAGAATAGAGGAATTATGACATTTACGAAAACACACGAAGTAAATGAAAATAATGTCAGAAATGGGAATAAAAGTGACTTAGAAACCAAATAAACTGAAACAACACAAAATCAAGGTTAATAAGTCTTATTTAGAGACAATGCGGACACCATGACTCACTTGTTGTACGCGTGACATCTACCCACGACGCTGCTCAAAACACTGGACTCGTTATAAGTCAAGGAAGATTAAACGAAATTCAGTGAAAGTGTCCAGATAATATGGGCACCTCCAGAGACAGGTCAGGTCAGGTCAGGATAGGTTAGGTTAGGTTAGGTGATTGTGGAGTGAACCTCGCCCGCCTCACCATCATCCTGAACCTGGGGGGATCAACAATGGTGAAACAAAGAATAACGAACCAGTCATTCATAACAGAAGTCATAATATCACACACACACATACACACACACATACACACACACACACACACACACACACACACACACACACATACAGAGGAGTATAACGACTACTTGGAGATTGAGAAAGAGATGGTGGTGGTGGTGACGGTGATGGTGGTGAGTGGTGACGTGGTGGTGGTGGTGATGGTGGTGATGGTGGTGATGGTGGTGGTGGTGGAGTAGAACATCATCAAACACCATGGTGAGACCTCCCACATTGGACGGATCTTGCCCAACCACCGCGAGCTGGGAGAAGCCTGGCGACGATGGGGGTAGGGGTGTGTGTGTCTGTGTGTCTGTGTGTGTGTCTGTGTGTCTGTGTGTGTGTCTGTGTGTGTGTGTCTGTGTGTGTGTGTGACGGGGAACAAAACACCACAATAACCCAACAAAAGAGAACATTAATTTTACAATCTAATATTTTCCAAGACCCAACACTGACTGCACCAATAAAGGCTTCACGCTCTGCCGCCACCAACCAACAGCTGAGAAGAGCAAATTACATGAAATACTGAAGAGTAGAAAAACTTACCATTCAAGACGAGGAAAAACTTAAATATAATGAGACCTAATTACACACACACACACACACACACACACACACGCGCGCACACACACACACACACACACACACACACACACACACACACACACGACAACTCCCGGATGAGTCTCTAAGCCGCGTTGAAATCACCTAAATAACGACCCTCTCTTTCACCACCTAACCTAACCTAACCTAACCTAACCTAACCTGACCGCCCCCAAGGCATATCGTGAGGATAATTAAATAAAAATAATAAAATAAACTGAGGGTGCCTAATCTTCACATGATCCTTAATTAATACGATCTCACATCATTAATTAATTCGGAAACATTCACCTTATCTGAGCCTCAACCCCCCTCCCCTCCCAGATCCCGTGTTGCAATAGATCTCTTTATGTGATTTCCTTCGTCGCTGATTGGTCAAAAACGCGAGCGATTGGCACCTTACCTGTAATTGGTAGTATGATAAAAAAAAAAAACACGAGCGTTTTATCTCTGATTGGTCCAAAAAACGAGCATCTTTACTCTGATTGGTCAAAAAACCCGAACATCTTATCTCTGATGGACTAAATATTGAACAAAGCAAATAAAAAAAATAAAAAAATAAATTGGCTACCCACATGACTTCCTGAACTGGTCTACAGAGTGAACGAGTCAACACCTGCAGTAAATTAAACTAAAGAGACAGGTGTAACTAAAAAATCCTTTAAAGGTTTACCGCATTAGGTCCACTGTAAAGGTAGATTAGAGTGATTTAAACAGTCTCAGGTGTACAGGTAATTATTGGCTTCCTTCTAACAACAACAACAACATCCATGGCTGACACCTGTATAAACTGGCTGACCTCCGTAGCAGTTTATCACTTATCCCGGTAGTGTCAATCGGTGGTGGATAGCCTTGGCTGACACCTTGATGTTTTGCACGAGAACGTCAGACAAACATCACCTCAGCTGGTCAAACACGCCTGTTACACCGCCTTGATCTCTACTCTATAACATTGACCAATATTACTCTCCCTAACTCACAATAAAACAGGGAGGGAAGGTGGGGGAGTAAAGAAGGTGGTGGGGAGGAAAGAAGGAGGAGGAAGGGAGAAAAGAGGGAGAGGAAGGGAGAAAAGAGGGAGAGGGAGGGGGGAAAAGGAGATGGTAGTGGAGGTGTAAGGGTTCACACGCCGTTTACCTGGCCAAGAGCTCACTCAATAGGTATGACTTTCTGCACCTGTCATAATATTTCACCCATCATCAGGACCTTAACTGCAAGGGCCAATAGGAGCAGTGCCAAAGGGGGACGGGGGGGGGGGTAGTGCCAAGAGAGGGACAGTGCCAAGCGGTCAGTAGTAACCATGGCAGTGATAACAACAACACAGCCTCTAACAAACAAATACACCACATATAACAACAGTATTTTGGCACAATGAACAACAAAAACAAACACAGAAACGAAACAAAAACAAACACAGCTGTTGCATCAGAGACAAAAGCAGCAAAAACAAAGCAAAAAAAGGAACAACAACAACAATAACAACAACAATAACAACAGGAGCAATAGGAAATGTAGCTGTGGTGGAGGAGGCGGCAGTAGACACCACCACCACCACCACCATCATCAGAGTGGTGATGAGTGGATGAGGGTAGGGGGAAGGGAAGGAGAGATGAAGGGAGGGTGGGAGGGGAAGAGGGGAAGGAAGGGAAGGGAGGGGGGAGGGGGGATGACCACATGAGGCAGGTGATAAACAACAGGTGGACCAGCAACACACTGTAATCAGGTACCGTTGGTCTGGTGTGGCAACTGTCCGCTTCTACAGTTGCCAGATATAAACACTTCTTGCAATTCTTCCCTCACACCTAAACACTCACTATACAAATTCCTTTCTCACCATCATATAAACTTACCAACCCATCGGTAGAGTAATATAAATAGTGTATATTAATCCCCCCCCCCCTCAAAAAATAGTTGAAAATGAGTCAGTTCAAGTATCGGTAGGGACTGAATTAAGAGACAATGTTGAAGCGGCCACCATGACGCCACCTTCATGCTATGTTGTGACGTCACCTCCCCAAGATCAAGGTTAAGAGCACGGGGTTGCCAGATACATTTTTTTTACGTTACCATTTTTCCGGTTTCCCCCACCACCACCACCACCACCTCCTCTTGGCGTGATGTGGTGTAACGCTGCCGTCTCTACCACACACACACACCCACACACCCACACAGCCACCCACACACCCACACACCTTCCTCTCTCGTTCGATCTGTGATGTCTGATAGTATCTAATGAAGTTGTAATGTATTTTGAAGTTTATAAATGTGTCTTGTGGTTATTATTGGATGAGTACGTGGGTGGCGGATGGGGAAGAAGAGGAGGAGGAGTAAGGAGGAGGAGGAGGAACAGGGAATAACAATGACGACGAAGGGTGTAGAAGAGGAGGAGAAGGACGATGATAATGAAGAAAGGCTGGAAGGAGAATACGAAGAACAATACGAAAAAGAAGAAGAATATGAAGAAGAAGAATACGAAGAAGAATACGAAGAAGAAAAAGAAAAAAAAAGAAGACCATGGATAATAATGAGGAATGAGTTAAGGTGTGACAATCATACTTGATCGAGTCATTACGGGTGTAACAACAGGTAAGGAGGCTGGGGAGGAGGAGGGGGCAGGGAGGCTGGGAGAAAATGAAAAATGAATATACTGTTATCTTTTATTTCTCCCTTATCATCACCTTCTCTCTTTATTACTATATTTATTCATCTATATCCTCCTCCTCCTCCTCCTTCCCCTCCTCCTCTTCTTCTTCTCTCTCACATCTTGAGTCTTCTTCACCCTCCTCCTCCTCCTCCTCTTCCTTCACAGATCAAATCCTGAGTCATAAGAGCTCATGACTCAACAATGATAATGACTCACCTAGTAATGACTCACCTAGTAATTACTCACGAATAAAAATGACCCAACATCCAACAGTGACTCACTAACAATACTGACTCAACCCCGGTAGTGAGTCAATACATTATAAGAACGAGAGATTCCCCGAACGATCACCGCCTACCTCATTAACTAGACACAACAGGTAACTCACAATTTTCTCAGGTGTTACGCCACTCATTCATCCTTAATTAAGTTATACAGGTAATCACAGGTGTAAAGTGTGTCTCAGGTGGTGTAAAGTGTCTCTCAGGTGGTGTAAAGTGTCTCTCATGTGGTGCAAAATGTCTCTCAGGTGTGTAAAGTGTCTCAGGTGGTGTAAAATGTCTCTCAAAGTGTCTCTGATGGTGTAAAGTGTCTCTCAGGTGGTGTAAAGTGTCTCTCAGGTGGTGTAAAGTGTCTCTCAGGTGGTGTAAAGTGTCTCTCAGGTGTGTAAAGTGTCTCTCAGGTGGTGTAAAGTGTCTCTCAAAAGTGTCTCTGAAAGTGTCTCTAACTCTCAACTCAGGTAAAGTGTCATAAAGTGTCATAACATAACCTGAACATAACCTAACCTAACCTAACCAAACATGACGGAGATGTTAGCTCAGCAGCGTGTGAGTGGTATGGCAAAGGTCAAGTGTCAATATTCGATTTCAAATTGATGACCTGTCAGGGGTCACACACACACACACACACACACACACACACACACACACACACACACACACACACACACACACACACACACACACACATACACACACACACACACACACTACCAAGACCGCAGCGGTGATTATAACTATTGAACGACTTGCTGCGTCAGGCTGTTACATATGATTGCAACTTGATGTGTTACTCATTCAGTCACCCAGTCAGTCACTCAGTCAGTCATTTACTCAGTCACTCATTCATTTACTCACTCATTCATTTACTCACTTACTCATTCACTCAGTCACCCACATCTTCCCTTTCCTCCTCCTCCTTCTATTCCTGTTTTCTCTACTTCTACCTTCTCATTTTCTCCTTCCTCTTCCTCCCCCGTTTCCTTTTTCTTTCTCCTTCCTCCTTCCTCCTCTTCCTTGTCATTTTCCTTCTTCCTCCTCCTTCTCTTTCTCTTTCCTTCCTCCTCCTCCCAGTTCTCATTCTTGTCTTCCCCTCCTCTATCTTTCTCTCACTCTGTCTATCAATCTCTTTATCTATCCATTTCTCCCAGCTTGTCTGTCTGTCTGTCTGTCTGTCTGTCTGTCCATGTCTACTTGATTGTGTTTCCCAGTCAGTCAGTCTGTCTGTCTCCTACCCTGTCTGTCCATCTAATTCTAATTCATCTGTCTGTCTGTTATTCTGTCTATGCTCATGTCTATCTTTCGCTCTGTCTCTTTTCGTCAAATTGATAATATTTATTCAACTCTCATCCTATTATCATCACTATCATCATTATCATTATCAATATCATCATCATTATCACCACCATCATCATCATCATCATCATCATCACTTGCCGTATGTGTCATTATCTATCTCCCTCTACCAGTATCATCATCACCATTAAAACAACCACCACCATCATCATCATCACCACCACCACCACCACCACCACCATCATCACCATCACCACCACCACCACCACCACCATCATCATCACTACCGCCAGTCCGACCCCCAGCATCATCACCACCACTACCACCACCACCACCACCACCATCATCATCATCACTACCACCAGTCCGACCCCCAGCATCATCACCACCACCACCACCACCACCATCATCATCACTACCGCCAGTCCGACCCCCAGCATCATCACCACCACTACCACCACCACTAACAGAAGGGTGAGAGCAACAGGTAGGCAGGTAGGTGGGGTGGTAGCAAGGCCTTACCTGGGGGGAACATTGTCTAACTCTCGCTGACATTGACATTAACCTTGATGTAAAGTTTCCCAGCCAGGGCGTCGCCAACCACCTCAGTCCTGGCGTTTACCTTCCTTAGACCTTCTGCAGGCTGTTCCTCAACTCAGGTACACTCGCCTGCACTTATACCTGGTACAGTGGTTGGTGTGTTTTGTGAGATGTGGCATCACTGCGTTTGTTTACATCGTATTAAAACTCCCGGAATGGCCCCTAAGGAACTTCGCAATAGTAACCAGACTAAGGAGGTTAGATAAACAAACACAGAGTTGCCACATCTCACAAACCCGCCAGTCACTGTACCATGTATAACTGCAGGCAACTGTACTATGGAGAGGGAGGAGGAGGAGGAGGAGGAGGAGGAGGAGCGTATGGGATTATTCGGTTTTTAAGGTTATTATTATTTATCATAGAGAGTTGTAAATGTTTTAGTTGTGAGTTGTTAAAAAATACTATTATAGTAATGGTAACCTTGTGGGAGACGGAGAAAAATAATAATAATAAAAAGAAGAAGGGAAGGAAGAAGAAGAGGAGGAGGAAAGAGAGGGAGAAGAAGAAAGAACGAAGAAAGGGAGAAAGGAAGAGAGAAGTGGAGACAGCCTTGTGAGACGTACACTACCTCACTAATTAATATGGCTATGGCGTCATCAGTCATCCCCCTCACCTGTTTCTGACGTCATAGCCATAATCTTCCCCATGACGTCACCGGTACTACCTCTTAATCCCACATGCTTCCGGTGAGGATTAAGAAAGAGAGGAAGTGGAAGGGGAAAGAGAGAGAAGAAAGAAGTGAGACAGGGAGAAGAGGAGGAGGATGCAGGAGACGGGAGAGGGGGGGAAATCCCTTGGGAAGTCCAGAAGAAGCAGAACGCCGTCAGCAGTGTCTTACTGATTCACTGCTCCTGACAAGAGAGAGTCAGTCAGTAGGGTAGACTAGGGTATACTGGAGCTGACTTTTTAGACTGACGACAATGAAAGTGTTAGCCATTGTCAGTGTGTCATTAACTGTCATGAGAATGTCAGCAGAATGCCCAGGTGGCTAGAAAATGTCAGCAAACCGGTCTAGAAAAGCCGCACAAAATGTCAATATTAATTTTCAAGTGTCAGGAGCGATGTCAGAAGAGTCAGTAGTGCTGTCAGGATGGTGTAAGCAAAGTTAACAGGAACCAGAAAGGTGTAAGCAGATATCAGGTGTCAGCAGGTATGAGGCGTCAGCAGATAGGAGAAAGGTCTCAGCAGGTATCAGGTGTCAGCAGGTATGAGGCGTCAGCAGATAGGAGAAAGGTCTCAGCAGGTATCAGGTGTCAGCAGGTATGAGGCGTCAGCAGATATCAGGAATGTGTCAACAGGTATCAGGAAGGTGTCGCCAGCAAGGTGTCAGCACTATCACATCATCAGCTGACAGAAGTATTAATCAGAGTGTCAACATTACAGCACATTCTTCTTCTTCTTCTTCTTCTTCTTCTTCTTCTTCTTCTTCTTCTTCATTTTTATTACAAGTTTATCTCTCTCTCTCTCTCTCTCTCTCTCTCTCTCTCTCTCTCCACAACACTATTTCTGGCAACTGATTATCAAAGGTAAAAACAAGTTGAGGTAAAATTAGCGACAGAACGATAAAGACGATAATTATACCGCAGCCGGAGATAACGAAGAGGATGTGGGAGAGAGAGAGAGAGAGAGAGAGAGAGAGAGAGAGAGAGAGTTGTTAAGGATGGGGGAGTTTAGAAATGGGCCAACTACTCCATAGTCCCTCCCATCATTAACCTAACCATAACCTAACCTAACCTAACCTAACCTAACCTAACCTAACCATAACCTAACACATTGCATGGATCGTAACTCGTCTAGGGACAGTTAGATGTACCACGGAAGGGCGGACAAGAGTCGTAAAAATAGGTGGGGGGAGGCGGGGGGAGATGCTGAGGGAGGAGGAGGAAGACGAGTAGGAAAAAGAGGTAGTGGTGGTGGTGGAGAAGAGGGGTGGTGGAGGAAGAGAAGAGATGGTGGTGGTGGTGGAGGAAGGAGAGGTGGTGGAGGAAGAGTGGTGGAGGAAGAGAGGTGGTGGAGGAGGTGGTGGTGGATGGTGAGGAAGAGGGGTGGTATGGAAGAGGAAGAAGAGAGGTGGTGGAGGAGGAAGGAGAGGAGGAAGTTGGTGACAGAGAGTTACAGTTTTGTTTATATACTGTACTAGTAACATGTTGGTTAGGTTAGGTTGGGTGAGGTTAGGTTAGGTTAGGTTAGGTTAGGTTATCATAGGAGCATTAAGGGGTAATCTCTCTCAAGTAAATCTCCCAATAATCCCCCACCATCATCCACCCCCACCATCACCATCCCCCCCACCATCACCATCACCCCCACCATCACCACCCCACATCACCATCCACCCCACCATCACCATCCCTCCACCAGCATCCCCCCACCATCACCATACCTCCAAAATCACCATCCCCCACCATCACCACCCCATCACCATCCCCACCATCACCACCCCATCACCATCCACCATCCCCCCATCCCATACCCCCACCATCACCATAACCCCCACCATCACTATCCACCCCCCCATCACCATCCCCTCACCATCACCACCACCCCATCCCCATCACCTCCCCACCATCACTATCCACCCCCACCATCACTATCCACCCACCATCACCACCCCGTCACCATCCACCCCCATCATCACCATCGCCCCCCACCATCACCAGCCCCCATCACCATCCACCCCACCATCACCATCCCCCACCATCACCATCCAACCCCCCACCATCACCATCCCCACCACCATCCCCCACCATCACCATACCACCATCACCATCCACCCCATCACCATCCCCACCATCACCACCATCACAATCCACCCCCACCATCACCATCCCCCACCATCACCACCCCATCACCATCCACCCATCACCACCCACCCCCACCATCACCATCCCCACCATCACCATCCACCACCCCACCATCACCATCCACCCCCACCATCACTATACCCCCACCATCACCATCCCCATCACCATCCACCCCCCACCATCACCATCCACCATCCCTCCCCATCACCATCCACCACCATCACCATCCCCCACCATCCCATCCACCCCACCATCACCATACCACCATCACCATCCCCCACCATCACCCCACCATCACCATCCACCCACCATCACCATCCCCACCCATCCACCACCATTCCCCACCATCACCATCCCCCCCATCACCACCATCACCATCCTCACCATCCCCCCACCATCCACCCCCCCCATCCCATCCCCACCATCACCCCCCCCACCATCCTACCCCCCACCATCACCATCTGTTCCATTGTGCGCTCTCGTTACGTCACACACGGAACTTTGAAATGCTGTTTCTTAATCGACTTGAAACTTTCTCAATGTAAAGTTTTTGTACACACACACACACACACACACACACACACACACACACACACACACACACACACACACACACACACACACAACACACACACACACACACACACACACACACACACACACAACACACACAGTAAGAGAAGAGTCAGGGAGAGGGAGTGATGGGGGTGACTGCGGAGGGGGTGACCGGAAAGACAGGGATGAGAAAATGGGGGGTGGAGGGGGGGTAACAAGGGTGAGGAAAGGGGTGGGGAGGGAAGGGGTGGGGGAGGAGAGGGGTGAGGGAGGGAAGGGGTGGGGGAGGTGAAGGCGTGGGGGAGGTGAAGGAGGGGGAGTGAAGGAGAGGGAGGGTGAGGGTTGACCTTGGTGGAGCCACATAGTCTGGGTGGATGACATCGATCTAACTCCAAGGTTACGTCTTTAGGCCATCGTCCGTAATGACTGTGAGAGTGAGGCAAGACAAGTCCATACCACTGGGTTCCTTAAGGTCGATTAGCCTACCTCCCGTCCCAACAATATTCGACCGTAGAGGTGATGAGCCACGTGTTCCTTCATCACACAGGTAAGGGATTATGATTGCAATGGTAACCTTGACTCGGTGTGTGTGTGTTTTTCACCTGTGTTGTAATGAGACTCACCAGGTGGGTGAGGACGCATTACACATTAACATTTAAGATTATGTTAATGGCTGAGGAGTTTGTAGTTGGGAGTGTTCTAGCTTCTGTAATTGTTAACTCTTTTTTAATTATCTTAGTTGTTGCCTAAGCTTATTTCACCTAAACCTAACCTAACCTAACCTTAAAAATTTTCACCTAAAGATAAGATAACCTAACCTTAGCTTATTTCACCTAAAGATAATCTAACCTAACCTTAGCTTATTTCACCTAACCTAACTTAACCCCAAATAGTGTTAGGTTAATCTTTAGGTGAAATAAGCTGGGGTGGAGTTTCCTCAGGTGATCCAAATGCAGTAATAACAACAATGTGTTTGGTAGGTACACAAAGATGACGTCATGACAGTATGGACACAAGAACGCCTATCAACAAACAAACAATAACAAGGGACAACAAGTAAACAAGACATCAAATAAATATTTAGTTAAGGTGTGGAAGTTGACGAGACGAAAAAACCTGATTATGATTGAAGCTGTTGTGGGAGGATGGCCGGCCACCTGGGCGTTAATTTGTTTAAGGTGTAGAAGCTGTCGCCAACACAACAACCACACCCTGAGTTAACGAGCTGCATGTCCCAGTGTCAAGGAATAGTCCGAGAGGACCGGACATCTCGCCAACTGCACTGGCTAACCATTACCCCGGAACACGATCAGTAAATCGCTTAATATCCAGGTTCCCAATTACTGCTGGGTAGACAGAGGCAAATGGCGTAAAGAAACTTGCCCATAGTTTCACCCTGACCGAGGATCAAACCCGGGTCCGCTCGCTTGCGAGGCGAGCATGCTGACCATTACACCACAGATCGCGAGGTTATGAATACAGGCGCCACAACACAACCACCACAACACAACCACTACAACACAACCACCATCACAACACAGCCACCACATTACAACCACCACAACACAACCATCATCACAACACAACCATCACAATACAACCATCACAATACAACCACCACAATACAACCATCACAATACAACCACCACAATACAACCATCACAATACAACCACTACAATACAAATACAATACAATACAACCACAATACAACCATCAACCATCACAATACAACCACCACAATACAACCATCACAATACAACCACCACAATACCACAACCATCACAATACAACCACTACAATACAACCATCACAATACAACCACCCACAATACAATACCACAACCATCACAATACAACCACCACAATACAACCACCACAATACAAATCAACCATCACCAATACACCAACAACAATCAATACCACCACAATACAAACCACCACCAACAATGCAACCAACCACATGCAACCATCAACCATCACCAATCAAACCACCAATACAACCACCACAATACAAACCATACAACCACCACAATACAACCATCACAATACAACCACTACAATACAACCATCACAATACCACTACAATACAACCATCACAATGCAACCACCACAATACAATCCATACAATACACCACCATACCAACCATCGCAATACACCACAATACCAACCACCACAATACAACCATCACAATACAACCACCACCACAACCACACCAATACAAACTATATAATACAACCAATACAACCATCAATACAACCATCATACAACCATCACAATACATCACCACAATACAATCACCAATACAACCACCACAATACAACCATCACCAATACAACCACCACAATACCAAACATCACAATGCACCAATACAACCACCACCAATACCACAATACCAACCATCACCCAAATCCATCACAATACAACCACCACAATACAACCATCACAATACAACCACCACAATACCATCACAATCAATACAACCACCACCAATCACAACCACCACAATGCAACCACCACAATACATACCCATCAATAACAAACCACAATACAACCATCACAATACAACCATCACAATACAACCATCCACAATACAACCACCACAATCACAATGCAACCACCACAATACAACAACCATCACAATACAACCACCACCAATACAACCACCACAATACCAACCAGCAATACACCACCAATACAACCATCCAATCAACCAATGCACCAATACCACCGCCAAATCACCCAGCCACCACAATACAACCATCACCAATAATCCACCACCAATGCAACCACCCACAATAATACAACCATCACCAATACCACCAATACCACAAGCCCAATACATGCAACCATCAATACAACCAATCACAATACAGCCACCACAATACCACCCAATCACCAATACAACCATCACAATACAAACCAATCACAATACAACATCACAATACAACAATACCCACCACAATACAACCATCACAATACAAGCCAATCAAATACCAATCACAATACCAAATACAACCATCACAATACAACCATCACAATACAACCAACCACATCACAATACAACCAACCATCACAATACAACCACCACAATACAACCACCACCAATACATACCACCAATACAACCATCACAATACAACACAATCGCATCACACAATACCACCATCCAATACAACCATCACCAATACACCATCACCAATCAACCACCCACAACCATCAACCAATCACCACAATACACAACCACGCAATGCAACCATCACCAATACAACCACCACAATACAACATCACCAATACACCATGCAACCAATCACAATACAACCATCACCAATACAACCACCACAATACAACCATCACCAATACCAACCACCAAATACAACCACCACAATACAATACAACCAGCCATCGAATGCAACCATACCAATACCAACCACCACAATACAATACGCAATACCAAACCACCACAATACAACCACCACAATACCATGCATCAACCATCACAATACAACCATCACAATAAACCACCACAATACAACCACCACAACCACCACAATACAACCATCACCAATCACCCAACCACCAATACAACCACCACAGCCCAAATCACAATACAAATACCAACACAACCACACAATACAACCACCACCATCCACAATACAACCACACAATACAACCATGTAATACCACCTGATACAACCATCACAATACACCACCCAATGCAATCCAACCAATACAACACCACAATACAACCACCACAATACATCCACCACAATACAACCATCACAATACATCCACCACAACACAACCATCACAATACAACCACCACAATACAATCACCACAATACAACCATCACAATACAACCACCACAATACAACCACCACAATACAACCACCACAATACAACCGCAAAAATACAAATATCCTACAACACAACACAACATCGACGAGACAAGAGTACCCAGACAGACAATGGGAGGAGCTTGTGAGTGCGGCAGAAGACCCCTTAACCTCAATAGCTTTACAACCATCCACTGTCAACCACACACGTATACCCTGAGGCAACCAGGAAACTGTTGTGGCAGAGAGTAAAACTGTCCCCGCCATAACTAACCCGCCAACATTCTCTTCGTAAAAAAAAAAGATAATAAATTCCTAGTTGTTTATATTTCTTGTCTTATTAACGAGAGAACATTTTATACTTCAGAAATAATGGAAAAAAATATATTTGATCGTTAGTTATTTGTTTTGGGATCAACAACAGAAGAAAAAAAAATATTGGAACCAAATCCATACCTCGTTATTCTTTTGTTTTGGAATCTACAAAATCTTCTGAAATAATCTCCCTGACGTGTACAATAATTTAGATAACCACAATATACTGTCAAATATTTAATTCACATCAGTAAGATCGAATTAATAATTTCTTATGATTTGGATTAACTAATAACGTGATAATTAATTGGATGTTCTAGTTGTTACTATTATATCACCTTAGATAAATTATATATATATAGTGTGTGAGAGTCAAGGGAAGTACACAACACGGGTCATCATTAGTGGTCATCTTATTAAAGGGAAGGGGGAAAGGAAGGGTAAGGGGTGAGGGATAGGGGTAGGGGAAGGAAAGGAAGGAAGAGAGGAGAGGAAGGGAGTGGGATTCTCTATGCTCATTCTCGTGAAACATCTTAGTCGTGTTCTACTCCAGCGCCTGCGAATAACGACTGCCCTTTTTGCGCATGACTACACACACACACACACACTCACACACACACACACACACACACATGTCCCAACCATCCTCAGTGTTCGAGAGCGGATGGCACGTTCTGGCGGGACAAGGACCCACCGCCCTCCAACACGGGTGAGCAGCGCTCGAGTTCTCTGTCACAATCAGACGGACACTGACGATGACACACACACACACACACACACACACACACACACACTGCAGAAAGTCAAGTGGCGATACATAACTCTATTAAGGTACAAGAATCTAATAGTTTTATATGTAGCCGAGTTATCTGAGTCTACGTTTATCATAAAGACGCCAGGGAGGAGGTCAACCAAGGCTCTTAATCCTTGGAGTACGATGCTTTAAACCTTTAAGTACGATGTTTTAAACCCGAGTACGATGTTTTAAACCCCTGAGTACGATGTTTTAAACCCCTGAGTATGATGTTTTATCAACCCCTGAGTACGATGTTTTAAACCCCTGAGTACGATGTTTTAAACCCCTGAGTATGATGTTTTAAACCCCTGAGTACGATGTTTTAAACCCCTGAGTATGATGTTTTAAACCCTTGAGTATGATGTTTTATCAACCCCTGAGTACGATGTTTTAAACCCCTGAGTATGATGCTTTAAACCCCTGAGTATGATGTTTTAAGCCCCTGAGTATGATGTTTTAAACCCCTGAGTATGTTTTAAACCCCTGAGTATGTTTTAAGCCCCTGAGTACGATGTTTTAAACCCCTGAGTACGATGTTTTAAACCCCTGAGTATGATGTTTTATCAACCCCTGAGTACGATGTTTTAAACCCCTGAGTACGATGTTTTAAACCCTGAGTATGATGTTTTAAACCCCTGAGTACGATGTTTTAAACCCTGAATGTTTTTAAACCCTTGAGTATGATGTTTTATCAACCCTGAGTACGATGTTTTAAACCCCTGAGTATGATGCTTTAAACCCCTGAGTATGATGTTTTAAGCCCCTGAGTATGATGTTTTAAACCCCTGAGTATGTTTTAAACCCCTGAGTATGTTTTAAGCCCCTGAGTACGATGTTTTAAACCCCTGAGTACGATGTTTTAACCCCTGAGTATGATGTTTTAAACCCCTGAGTATGATGTTTTAAACCCGAGTACGATGTTTTAAACCCCTGAGTATGATGTTTTAAACCCCTGAGTATGATGTTTTAAACCCCTGAGTATGATGTTTTAAACCCTTGAGTATGATGTTTTAAACCCCTGAGTATGATGTTTTAAACCCCTGAGTATGATGTTTTAAACCCCTGAGTATGATGTTTTAAACCCCTGAGTACGATGTTTTAAACCCCTGAGTACGATGTCTAAAATTCATATTATGATCAAGGTGTTAACTCATCGTGCTCAAGGGATTAAGTTCAAGTCCTTAAGGGTTTAAGACATCGCACTCAAACTTTTAAGGCAGTGTACTCAGAGGTTTAATTCATCATACTCCTTCAACATATTCTCTGGCAGTACTCAGGTGTTATAGTAGTACTCAGTTGGAGTTATGGAATATACTGAAGAGTCATTGTGAGGTGTATCAAGCGATCAGTGGAATTTAATATACAATAGTAATAATAAACTGAAGATAAATGCTCAGAAATTCACGAAACGAGATAATGATTTGAGAGAGAGATAGAGAGAGAGAGAGAGAGAGAGAGAGAGAGAGAGAGAGATTTTGTGCCGTGTGAGTGGGTTCTACAGTGCCCCCCCACCTTTCACCCTCCACACCATACTGTTATCCTCCTTACTTTACGCCTTCTTCCTCCTCCTCACCCAGCCTCGTCGCCGCCTCCCGTGTCCTGTTGTGGTGAGGACACACACACACACACCAACACCCTCTCAGCTTCCCAGGTCATCTCGGATCCCTCTTGAAGACGATTTATCATCTTCAGGTCATGGTTCAGATAATTCAACCCATAATTAGTACCCATCCGACTGTATCTTATCATCTGGATATATTGCTACAACCCTGACAGAATCCTGCTATATATAGAGAGAGATTTCGTGACCAATTCAATTCAACAAATACAAGGGTTAGCTGCGGTGTGTACATGACGTTATACAGTGCGTCATCACTTGGTTCCCGACGTCATGAGGCCTCCCTATCAGCTGACAACAACCGTGTTTGTTTACCTGTAGAAACGGGACAGTCTACATAAATTTGTTTCCTTTAGTGTAACTTGTTAACCTGCCAAGAGTCATCACATACAACAGTCTGGCTGATGTTAAGTGAGATGTCATAGAGTACATCGTTACAAAAGGTGTGTGTTGGTGTTTACATGGAGCGACACACACACACACACACACACACACACACACACACACACACACACACACACACACACACTGATCATAAAACACAACTTTCTAATGGTGGGAGATGGAACAGACTACAAACCTAGATAAATTAGTGTGGGTCCACCTTCACTTATCCCCAGGTACCCATTCACACCTGGGTCGACTGAGGGTGCCCCCGAGTGTGAACCAGGTACTGTACATACCCCCCCCTTAAGAGATAGCTGGATTGAATACTGTATCCACTCTGCCAACACCGATAAACCTTGATAACAGATCCCATGATTTCTGAGGTGACTTAACATAACAGCTGTGTGTAACTAATTGAAAGACAGACAGACAGACAGATCACTAAACTTGGAAGGGAGAAGGAGGAGAGGGAGGAAGAAGAGGGGGAGAAAGAAGGGGAGAATGAGGAAGAAGAGGAAGAAGAGGAGGAGGAAGAGAGGGAAGAAGAAAAAACTGAAGACTTAACTTGACTTAATTTCCAAGACGAGAGAACAATTACAAATGTCTTAAAGGCGTAACACGTACTTAGGAGACGACAGGACTCACCACCAGACACTCACCACCAGACACTCACCACCAGACACTCACCACCAGACACTCACCACCAGACACGCACCACCAGACACTCACCACCAGACACTCACTACCAGACACTCACCACCAGACACGCTCTTCAAGTGAATATAGAACCTTGTAGGGCTGATATTTCCATGGGATAAGGTGAGATGGTGATGATGGTGGTGAGGATGGTGGTGAGGATGGTGGTGAGGATGGTGATAATTGAGGAGGTGAGGGGGGATGTGAGGTGAGGGGGTGGATGTGAGGAGGGGGGTGTGAGGAAGGCTGTGAGGAAGTGAGGAAGGAGGTGGTGAGGGGGAATGTGAGGGGAGGGGATGTAAGGTGTGGTAAGACCATAGAAAATGTTGGATCACCTGAAGATTAGCCACCTAATGCTAACCTAACTTAACCTCCCTCACATTAGAGAGAGAGAGAGAGAGAGAGAGAGAGAGAGAGAGAGAGAGAGAGACCTTCACCACTACACCATGACACACTGACATATGTATTAAAGCTCAATAACAGAACCCTTGTACAATACTTACACACAACTCACCATTCACACTGAACGCCACGATATATTCATTCTGCCAGCTGTTATTTCACTACCCACTACCGTCAGCAAGTAGAACAAATGTCTCTGCGTCAGTAAAAGTATCTCTGCGTCAGGTAAGTTTTGGTGGGAGATCATCCTGTCAACTACATCCCCGTCGGGAGGAAACATGTGAATAATTCTGTTAATATCGAGTTCTTGTTCTTCACAGCTGACACACACACACGAACATAAGAATGGAGGGAACTGCAGCGGGTTGGCCCATGCAGGACAGTCCCGTTTACACCCAACCCCTATCGCTCGGTACTCGGAAGAAATGGCACCGGAAAATATGGCACAATTTTCATACTCGGGGAAAAATGGCAAAACAAATTTCACTTCGAGCTCACGAACCACAAACGAGCTAAAACGAGCTCGTTAGGTCAGGTCAGGTTAGGTTAGGTCAGGTGAGGTTAGGTCAGGTGAGGTTAGGTTAGGTTAGGTGAGACTCCCAGGAAGCGCCCAAAACGAGTTTACAAGAACCTCCAGACAAGGCTGAAGACCCTCTGCCAGGACCACCAAGCTGGTCACAAGTCAGTCCAATGTGACATTTTTAATTTTGTAGTTCATTTATGTACGAGTTTTCACTAACATACGGAAGAATGTTTTAGTTAAAGGTATACTTTATCATGTATCAATTCCATATAATATTGATATTAAAGTTTGGAGTTACTTTTATTTTAATAAAGGAAATGATAAAATTATCTGACCGTGTTTCCTTTGCAACAACAACAACAACAACAACAACAACAACAACAACAATAATAATAACAATAATAATAATAACAAAATAATACTACTAACAACAACAACAACAACAATAATAATAATAATAATAATTATAATAATAATAAATAAATAAATAAAATAATAATATTATTAATAAAAATAATAATAATAATAATAAATGAATAATAATAATAATAATAATAATAATAATAATAATAATAATAATGACTTTAACTTCTTGAATACTATAAGACAAATTAACTCTTGAGGTTAAATATATTTTTGAAATGTGTGAAAATAGCTAATATTTTCTTTTTTAATACTCTTCAATATATGGAGACACGATTCTAAAATGGACAGGTTTAGAAAATATTTGTGTGTTATGTGACTGTGGCAACCTGGTGACTGCATTATTGTACAGAGGAAAAGAGAACGAGAGAGAATTAAAGAAGATATTAACCTGTTTTTTCTTGCCATCAATATTTTCTTATTTGTATTTCTTTACTGTGAGTTAAAGCCTCATATATTTTCGTTCTCCCAAACTTCAATTTTATCAATATTTTCCGAATTAAGGTTTTGTATTTTTCATTTTATTCTTTATTAGATTGTGAGTTCTCTTTTCTTTCTTTCTTTCTCTCTTACTCTTCTCTTCTCTCTTCTCTTACCTTCTCTTCTCTTCTCTTCTCTCTTCTCTTCTCTCTTCTCTTACTCTTCTCTTCTCTCTTACCTTCTCTTCTCTTCTCTTACCTACTCTTCTCTTCTCTTACCTTCTCTTCTCTTTCTCTTCTCTTCTCTTACTTCATTATTCCTTTAACGTTATCCACTAATTATTTCTTGTACCTTCACTTTTTCCTACGTTATTGACTTTTGTTTTGTTTTTGCTCTTCTACCCCCCCCCCCTCCCCCCATCTGCAATGTCAAGGTGATGTATGTATGTATGTATGTATGTATGTATGTATGTATGTATGTATGTATGTATGTATGAATATGTATGTGTATACGTGTGTGTGTGTATTCCTGGCAACTTATTCGTGTGTTCGTGACTGTACTGTACTCTCGTGTGAACATGTGCGTTGTTTAAACGTACAGTTGGCGACGGTTCCAACTGGTACACTCAGGGTTGTCAATCCTCTCTCCGTGAGGCTGTGAGCACCAAGAGTCTCGACTCGTGAACCCGTAACCTCTGAGTTCCTATGATGTCATCATGACGTCAAGCAGAGGGCCTCTGACGTCATACTGGGGTCCTCTGATGTCACAGATGGCACAGGTTCCCATGAAGTCATTGTGATGTCACACAGGGTTTCACTGATGTCATCATAAATTCATGGAGGGGTCCCCTGACGTCATCGTGACATCGTGCTTAATTTCGGAGCTGGGTTCTCATTGGCTGCTGCATTTCGAAATTGCACTCTTACTGGTTGGTGGATTGGGAGCTGTGTTCTCATTGGCTGTTGGATCTCAGAGCTGTCCTCATTGATTGCTGAATCTTGGAGCTACACTCTCAATGGTAGCTGGAACTCGGAGTGCCACTCTCATTAGTAGCTGGATTTGGCAGCTGCACTCTCATTGGCTGCTGGATTTGGGAGCTGCGCTCTCATTGGTTGCTGGATCTAGGAGTTGCGCTTCCATTGATTGGTGGATCTAGTAGCAGTGCTCCCATTGGATACTCGATCTCGGAGCTGCACTCTCATTGGCTGCTGGATTTGGGAGCTTTGTTCTCATTAGTTGCTGGTTCTCGTAGCTGCGTTCCGATTGGCTGTTGCAACCGGCAGTTCTGCTCTCATTGGCTGCTGGATCTCAAAGCTGAGATCATATTGGCTGTTGGTTCTGGGAGCTTCGTAACGGTAAACGCACGTCACGATAATCACTCAATTTGTTAATAAAGACAAAAGTAAACACTCTGTGATTGACCCTGGCCGAGGCTGCTTATGTGAAGAAGGTCTATACTATATCAATAACCTGTGAGAGCATTATGTAAATGAAGGAACATTTAAAGCATCAATGTGAGGTATATTGTGGTCCCTGTGTACACCTCGCGTCTCAGAGGCTTGGGATTCACGAGTCGATACTCCCGGGTCCACACCTCACAGAGAGGCTGGATTGACAACGCTCAGTGTACCAGTCGGAAATGTCTCCAACTGTACGAGTGTATGTGTCTCTAATTCTTGCCGTGTTCACGTGTGTGTTGGTATAAACATGTATACGTATCTATGGTCTTCTGTACACATCTCGTATTTACACAGGTTTCCATGTATCCGTAGATATACATTTGTTGGTATATACATGCAGGCATATGAGTCCAAGTGTGTACATGTGTGTGGATATGTCTGTGTACATTATGTAGGTGTCCATGCAGATATACAGTATATGTGCATCTGTTCGTGTGTGCACATGTAACAGTGGAGGGTGTGGGCGTTTGGTCGTGGTTGACGTGACCTTCGGAGCAACACACACACTGTTCCCCATCACCCTACCCCCCACGCCTCTAACCCCTCACCTGGTGTTACCTCATAGCAGAATTTTACCTCATTAATATTTCTTACCTTCCTTCCTTCTGTCCCTCACTCCCTCCCACTACACCGAGGTCAAGGAGGAGGAGAGGGGGGCTAACTCACGGAAACGGAAGTTATGAATGTGTTGGTGGTACCTCTTACTGGCCAGAGGTGGTACCCCTTACTGGCCAGCAGGTGGTACCCCTTACTGGCCAGCAGGTGGTACCCCTTACTGGCCAGCAGGAAGTACCTCACACTCCCCCAGGTGTGTCAGTACCTCTCACTAGCCAGCAGGAAGTACCTCACACTCCCCCAGGTGTGTCAGTACCTCTCACTGGCCAGCAGGAAGTACCTCACACTCCCCCAGGTGTGTCAGTACCTCTCACTGGCCAGCAGGAAGTACCTCACACTCCCCCAGGTGTGTCAGTACCTCTCACTGGCCAGCAGGAAGTACCTCACATTCCCCCAGGTGTGTCAGTACCTCTCACTACCTCTCAGCCAGCAGGAAGTACCTCACATTCCCCCAGGTGTGTCAGCTGGTGAGGTGAGTGGTGAGATGTGACGAGAGTGAGGTACATCACACGACACCTCCCCGTCACCACATCTCACACCACGACGAACACCTGGTCTTAGGTTTTTTGTCTCTATTGCCCTCTTCCTCGTGTGTGTGAGTGTGTAATAATAATAATGATAATAATAAACGGTTTATTGAAAAAGTTTGCAGCCCGAAGGCTGAAAATATACATTGGACACAAATGACTTATTACATACATTGGTGGTTCAACAAAGCCTTCATTTGAGAAAGGTGAAGGAACATACAGTGAACATACAGATTAATGTTTACACACGTAGATCATGTGAGCTGAGGTGTTGAACAGCAGACACGTAAGTGTAGTAACTCCCTACAGATGGCGTTATGAGGGGCATCACGTGGAGTACTAGTTCCTCACAGGTCCCTCACAGGTGGTGTTATGAGGGGCTTGACGTGGTGTAGTAATTCCCTCACAGGTGGTGTTATGAGGGGCCCTTGACGTGGTGTATGTAATTCCCTCACAGGTGGTGTTATGAGGGGCTTGACGTGGTGTAGTAATTCCCTCACAGGTGGTGTTAAGAGGGGCTTGACGTGGTGTAGTAATTCCCTCACAGATGGTGTTATGAGGGGCTTGACGTGGTGTAGTAATTCCCTCACAGGTGGTGTTATGAGGGGCCTGATGTGTGTGTGTGTGTGTGTGCCCCAGGACGGTAATGTATTCCTAATATACACTTGTACACTTGACAAAGACAAACTATATATGGTAGATGAAGCAACAGTTTATTAGGTTTTATCACCATAAAGTTTTGGTGAATTATGTGGTGATCCTGACGCTGAGTTCCCTTAATTATTGTGGTGTTAATGAGTTCACCTGTCTACTGAGGACAGGTGAGGTGCAGGAGGTGGCCACACAGCTGGTCTTAGTAAACACCTCAACAAACGTGACGATAGACAGCTTGTAGAAAGTGTTATAGGAAACATTTAATGGTTGTTAGTGAGTAATATAACATTAGTTGACATTGTTCACCAGTAACTATTAACACATGTCTTCCTAATGAACACAATGAAAGAATATGAAACACAAAACATTAATGAATTGTTCCTTTACCTGTCATAAAGAATTGGTTGTGTTGTGAGTTCCTTAGAGTTATTGAAGTTTAGATGATAATGGTGGTGATAGTGATGATGATGGTGGTAGTGACAGTGGTGATGGTGGTGGTGATGATGATGGTGATGATGGTCCATGGTGGTGGTGATAGTGGTGATGATGATGATGATGGTCCATGGTGGTGGTGATAGTGGTGATAATGATGATGGTGGTGATAGTAGTGGTGATGATGATGGTGGCGATGATGACGATTAAAACTAATAATATAAATAATAATAATAATAAAAATAAAAAACAGATAAAACATAAATAATTAATAAACAAAAACAAGAACTAACACCAAATAAAGTAAATAACGCGAGAGAGAGAGACCTACGCCAGGCTCAGTAGGACGTCTACCATGACCTCGTACAACTCAAGGAACACACCTCAAGGAACACACCTCAAGGTTGACCTAACCATCACCGCTATAACGAGGTTCGCTAGTGTATCCTGATCACTTACTACTGCCAGAGGGGGCGTCGTGCTAATCATACCTGGGAACGACGTCTACCTGTAATTATTATCCGTACGTGAAGGAATTACCTGTGTATGATGGTAAGGTGTTATGGGGTAATTATCATCTATACCTGGCGGGATTACCTGTATTAGGATGATAATTAGGTGTGAATGATATTTTGAGGTGTATGATGGGTTATTATCACCTGTAGATGGAGGTATACCTGTGTGAGGATGATTGTCCAGGTAATTATCATCCATAGACGGATTATACCGGTATGATGAGAACACTTTAGCCACTCATGATGTTTTGCTCACCTGATGTCATATTTACGTCACGTACCTAAATTCTTATTGGATTGTGTACGTGAGGTCACTGTTTGGCTAACGTTAAATGACGTCATTACATCACGTCATCGCTTAGGTCCTGCGAGATGAGTTGAGGTGAAGGTAACATCGTGAGTAAACATACCTCCCCCACTCGCCCCGACCCCCCTCCCCCACTCGCCCCGACCCCCCTCCCGCCCCCCATATATGGTAATTTTGGTGGGTGGGATGAAATGAGTATCCTGAAGGTGTGGGTCTGTGGAAATAAAAAATAAGATTAACTTGAAAAATATTCTTCCCAGCTCAACAAAAATATTAATATTATTTACCAAAGTCTTCACAGTAGAGAAATAAAAATAATAAAATAATACATGAAATAATAATAATAATAATAATAATAATGTACAGAATTCAGGGAGTTTCTCCAGTGAATTAATTATATACAATATTTTTTTCACATATCAACGCGGAAAAAAATTAATTTTTTTTCTCAAGATTTGTAGGTTTTTTGCCACCGGATTTGGAAGATAAGAAAATAATGATGAAATGTCTTGTGGGTAGTCTGACTTTGTATACTGTATACCTGCATTGTGTATATACATGCTGAACTGTATACCTGCATTGTGTATATACATGCTGAAAGACGGACACAGCCATGACGTCAACAGACAGAAAGACAGACAGCCATGACGTCAACAGATACCATGAACCAAAAAGAGCAAAACGAAGTAAAGTTTTTCCCAAATGGCTGCAGCTGAGACACAATCTGACATCTCTAAAAATAAAGTTGAAATAAAATCCCAACACTCATAAAAATCCAAACAAACTCCTCAATACACTGATAAAAATCCCACAAAATCCCACACACATAAAATCCCACAAAATCCCAAACACATAAAATCCCACAAAATCCCAAACACACATAAAATCCCACAAAATCCCAAACACACATAAAATCCCACAAAATCCCAAACACACATAAAATCCCACAAAATCCCAAACACACATAAAATCCCACAAAATCCCAAACACACATTAAATCCCACAAAATCCCAAACACACATAAAATCCCACAAAATCCCAAACACACATTAAATCCCACAAAATCCCAAACACACATAAAATCCCACAAAATCCCAAACACACATTAAATCCCACAAAATCCCAAACACACATAAAATCCCATAAAATCCCAAACACACATAAAACCCCACAAAATCCCAAACACATTAAATCCCACAAATCCATCATTGACTCAAACTTATGAACAAGCGACCATGATAACGTAACACTGTAGACACACACACACACACACACACACACACACGTGAAATCTTTAATATCCTCTTGAGTATAACACAAACATATGTACATAAATTGTTTAGGGTCTTCGGGAGTTTACCCAGAGGAGGCGAAGGAGGAGGAGTGGAGCTGAAGGACAGGGGTCAAGGTCAGGAGTCATGGCTTCCTACAAGGTCAATGGGTAAAGCACTGTCTTGCCCCATACACATACACACACACACACACACACAAGACACCTACCGGCCCAATGAGCAATGTCTAATGTTAACTACGTGACCATGGCTGTATGGGTGCAGCATTAGACATAGAATTTGTTACAGCATTAGACATATCACTACACACAGCATTAGATAAAACGCTAGACAAATTAACAAACACAGCAACATACACACAGACATCTACAAACACAGCAACATACACACAGACATCTACAAACACAGTAACACAGACATCAACAAACACAACAAAACACCCATCAACACACACACACACACACAAACAACCAAACAACCAATATCAGAAGCAGCAAGACAACAGTGGCATCAACAAACACAGCCCACCAACCAAAGCAAGGACAAGGTTGAGCCACAGAGGGAAGGGCAAGGCCAGCGTCCACACCAAGGTCAGGTGAGGGTGTGTGTGGTCAAGGCCGAGGGTGTGGGGGAGGGGCAGGGGGGTGGTGTATGGGGAGGTGGTACATGGGGAGGGGGACAGAGAAGGGGGGTGCAGGGCCAGTTGGTGCATAGGGGAGGGAGGTGGTTTGCTTAACTACTAATGGTTTATAGACTAAACCATCATTTAAAAACAAAAAAATAAACAAAATAAATACGACACGGTATACAAAACGATCAACATAAACCATAACAAACCGACCCAAGAAAGAAGAACGCGGGTGAAGACGGATTCCAGTCTCACGAACGCGGGTGAAGACGGATTCCAGTATCACGCATGCGAACACCAAGAACGAAACAAACACTCGTGACACGTTCAGCGAGTCATGAGACAACATAATTGGACGTAGGTTATATTGCTTGCCAGAGGTTAATAATATAGACGTGATATGTACAGTATATTGTTCTGATATATATTTCTGGAATATTATACTTAAGACTTTTTCTCTATCTGAGGCAGTGTGCTGTTCACCATCTTGCTGACAACACTCTTACATCAACCTAATCATTATACTTACCTGATACACTCCAATAACAATACTAACTTCATTCTTACACACACACACACACACACACACGAGGAAGAGGGCAATAGAGACAAAAAATCTAAGACCAGGTGTTCGTCGTGGTGTGAGATGTGGTGACGGGGAGGTGTCGTGTGATGTACCCTCACTCTCGTCACATCTCTCACCACTCACCTCACCAGCTGACACACCTGGGGGAATGTGAGGTACTTCCTGCTGGCTAGTGAGAGGTACTGACACACCTAGGGGAGTGTGAGTTACTTCCTGCTGGCCAGTGAGAGGTACTGACACACCTAGGGGAGTGTGAGTTACTTCCTGCTGGCCAGTGAGAGGTACTGACACACCTGGGGGAATGTGAGGTACTTCCTGCTGGCCAGTGAGAGGTACTGACACACCTGGGGGAGTGTGAGGTACTTCCTGCTGGCCAGTGAGAGGTACTGACACACCTAGGGGAGTGTGAGTTACTTCCTGCTGGCCAGTGAGAGGTACTGACACACCTAGGGGAGTGTGAGTTACTTCCTGCTGGCCAGTGAGAGGTACTGACACACCTGGGGGAATGTGAGGTACTTCCTGCTGGCCAGTGAGAGGTACTGACACACCTGGGGGAGTGTGAGGTACTTCCTGCTGGCCAGTGAGAGGTACTGACACACCTGGGGGAGTGTGGAGGTACTTCCCATGGACAGTGAGAGGTACTGACACACCTAGGGAGTGTGAGGTAGCTGGCTACTTCCTGCTGGACTAGTGAGAGGTACTGACACACCTAGGGGAGTGTGAGGCCTTCCCTGTAGTGAGAGGTACTGACGCACTGGGGAGTGTGAGGTACCTCCCACTGGCTCGTGAGAGGTACTGACACCTGGGGAAGTGTGGGAGGTACTTCCTGCTGGCCAGTGAGAGGTACTGACACACCTAGGGGAGTGTGAGTTACTTCCTGCTGGCCAGTGAGAGGTACTGACACACCTGGGGGAATGTGAGGTACTTCCTGCTGGCCAGTGAGAGGTACTGACACACCTGGGGGAGTGTGAGGTACTTCCTGCTGGCCAGTGAGAGGTACTGACACACCTGGGGGAGTGTGAGGTACTTCCTGTTGGACTAGTAAAAGGTACTGACACACCTGGGGGAGTGTGAGGTACTTCCTGCTGGCTAGTGAGAGTTACTGACACACCTGGGGGAGTGTGAGGTACTTCCTACTGGCTCGTGAGAGGAGTGTGTCCAAAGTTAAGTTTTTTAAGTTTAAAGTCGTTCTCGTAAAGTGACTCTCAAGGCCACTACAAAAACATTCTGGTGCACGACCACATAACCCGCCTCGACAATGTGTTTAATAGCTCTCTGTCTCTCTGCGGTCGAGGGCTATATTCCCTCCGAAAATAAGGCCATACACAGATAACATTATACCATATTTGGGGGTGATGCAAACAGTGTAAAGGCGAGAAAATCGAAGCAAGAATGAAAACCTGACCTCAAATACCATTCTCGCGATAAGTAAATGACGCTATCGAGGGCTGGCGTATCTCTTGTACCATCAGCAGGGCGGCTCACCCACACGTGTTGTCGTGGCCAGTGTTCACCTCCTAACACCAGGGAGGCGGAGATCGGCCTTGTACTCCCCAGGAATTGACACTTACGATCCTACCTCAATACGCTGGTCACACGAGAGGTCCTCACCGAGTCCTTGCGAGCAGTGGACCCGGGGCCCTAATGGTTAGGTTACCTTGGGAGTACTGAGGCTGTAGTCTATTTGACGTGCAACCTCTTAACACAAGTACCGTGTGTGAGGGTGGGAGGGCGGGAGGCCGTGAGGGTGGAAGGCCGTAAACGAGGGAAGTTGTGATAGTGACGGAGGTAGGACAGGAGGTTGGGAGGTAGGCAGTGGGGGAGGATGAGGGAGAGAGTGAAGGAAGGGGTCGAGCGTTGTGGTAAAAGTTATGATGTTTTGTGAATCGTGCTCTCCACGTAACCCCACCCGCCCTCCCCTCCCCCACCATCACCACCCAGTCTTTACCAATAATTTACGAGGAAATAAAAGTTTTGTTGGTGTGGTAATATACATATTAAAATGATTTACCTTTTATAATAGAAAATATTCCCGTAATATATAAATATATATGTGTGTGTGTGTGTGTGTGCAGAAGCGACAAAACAACACACAGAGGGGATGGTGTTAAAGTTATGAGGTAAGGGAGGGACGGGAGGGAGGAGAGGGAAAGGAAGGGAGGGGAAGAGGGGGAGGGAGGGAGGGGAGGGAGAGCCACACATCACACCTTAGTACACACTTTACCTAATTCATAACAAGAGGGGCTGAGCCGAGCACCCAACGTGTCTACCTGGCCAATTATCGCATCACACACCTGAGACCAAACACATCCACGGCCCTCTCCCTCACCTTACGTCACCTCACTCACCTTACCTCACCCTCACCGAGAAAAAAAACCTTACGAATATTTTAGCTTTGTATTATTCGTAGTAAAAGACGTAGAGAGTATAATGACACAGTAGGTGGTGATACTCGACCTTCATGACACAACAGGTGGTGATACTCGACCTTCATGACACAACAGGTGATGGTGACACTTAGGACACCATAACACGTAGGAGTAGCAGCCGATCTAGATACTGGGATCAGCAGTGACATAAGCAAGTTTGCGGATGACACCAAAATAGGGCGGCAGATTAATTCAGGGCAGGATGCAAATGCATTACAGGAGGATCTAAATAAACTGCAGGGGTGGTTTGAAAAATGGCAAATGAAATTCAACACCAGCAAGTGCAGCGTACTTAATATTGGAAGAACAAATACTGTCAATGTATACAGCCTTAACAGCATCAATCTAGAGAAGTCGACTTGTGAAAGAGACCTAGGGGTACTTGTAAGCCCGGACCTACGGCCTAGAAAACAGTGGTATAATGTTCGAAATAAGGCAAACAGAGTATTAGGTTTTATATCTAGAAGTGTAAGTAATAAGAGTGCAGAGGTCTTATTGCAACTATATCTTGCGCTAGTCAGGCCGCATCTCGATTATGCGGTTCAGTTCTGGTGCCCTTATTATAGAATGTATATCAATTCACTAGAGTCGGTGCAGCGAAGAATGACGAAAATGATTCCGGGACTTAGAAACCTTCCACATCAGGATAGGTTAAAGAAACTAAACTTGCATTCCCTAGAAAGACGAAGAGTGCGGGGAGATATGATAGAAGTATTCAAGTGGGTGAAAGAAATCAATAAAGGCGATATAGATAAAGTTCTTATAATATCCGAGCAGGATAGGACTCGGAACAACGGATTCAAGTTGGATAAGTTTAGGTTTAGGAGGGAGATAGGAAGGAACTGGTTTACAAATAGGGTGGTGGACGAGTGGAACAAGCTTAGCAACTTTGTAGTAAGTGCTGGAACGCTGGAAAGTTTCAAAGGGAGGCTGGATAGATTCATGGATGATAGAGAGTGGTAGTAACTCTCGACAGGAGCTGCCATGCACAGGCCAACCGGCTTATTGCAGACTCCTTATTTTTTTATGTTCTTATGTTCTTATGAGGACAGTGGCAAGAGGTCAGGGTCGCCGCTCCCTTTAACAGTGGTGCGTCATCCTGTTACACATTATTAATTACGGTGACCACGACACGACACAACACAACCACAACACAACCACAACACAACACAACCACAACACAACACACAGGTTCTCGTCACCCCGTCTTACTGGACCACCATAACAACATAATCACCAGCATGTAAGTTCCATGATCATTATTATGTTGAGACAAAGGTTCACGTCTCGTAAATATGTATCAGCGTCTGTCAACAGTGAGATATGTGAGTAGTGGAGCCTGAGAGAACACCAGACACTGCCTAGCAACATACACACACTGGCTGACTCTGTGTATGTGTGTGTGTGTATGTGTGTGTGTGTGTGTGTGTGTGTGTGTGTGTGTATGTTCCTCCCACTGTCAGGCCAATAAGAAAGAGATCAACACATACCAAGGTGGACAAGGACCAATTACCGAACATCATGCGCGCATACTCGTGGATTCTGCCAAACTGGACTCTCCCCCTACTGGATTGTCTGCCACTATTACACTGTATATATTTGTACCCCATCTCTTCATAAACTTCTACTATAGTTATCATACACTTACCACATACACTCAGTCAAATAACCACATACATTCACTCAAAAAACTATCTATACAAAATTGTGTCGAACAAATATGACACAACGGACGAAGGATTTTGACAACCCTACCGAGACAACAGGAGTCACAGTGTTCATTCTGAAATTCATCGATCACCCTGAGTACAGATAATTTTTTTGAGTGTTTATTGTTTTATTATACTATACACTAATTTAATATATATCCGGTTATGTATTATGTGTAATTCATGTTTCTCTTTGTTGTGATTTAATAATAGTTTCAGGGTCATTCTGTCAATGTGTGTGTGTCACGAGGGTAGCAGGAAGGTTACAGTGTGTGGGAGTGAGGGGGTGGCCACACTAGTCTCATCCTACCACACACATTGATGTGGTTGTTTTGTTTACAGTGACATGATGATTAGCAGGGAGGGGAGGGAGGTTTGTTTACTGTGTTGCATCAAATGTAATATATACTGATACACTAAGGACTCACCACAAACAATAGTAACCTCATCACCGTGTCGTTATTAATGAAACCTGACACATTAGTTTATGCCACACACCTCAAGAGTCTTATCTCCCTATAGCTTAATGAGGTATTGCAAAGTCATGGTGGAGATGAATAATACCTTCAATAACTGTTAACTTTATCTCACGGGGTAATAGTGGGTAAAAGGACGAGTGACTGACGACCTTCTGGTACACGGACGAAGGAGTCAGTCAGCCGTGTTGTTGCTGGCTGCCCGCACCGTTCACCGGCGGACCCGCATTCCCGGATCCACCCGACTATTTATGGATGGGTTCGGGGTGACGTCATAAATATAAACAATACTCTTACTGTTTCTCATTACGGAAAAAAACCCCTGATAGTTTGGCTACATTAGTGAGAAATATCAAATGAGATCAATTTGTCACTATACTGAATACCTCGAAATCAGTGAGAGATAAACAAGAAAGTAATACATTTGGTTGGTCACAGCGTCCTTCCCCATCAAAGAAAACGTAAATGTCGACAATGTACCACAACCGACCAGGTGAACTCGCCAAACATTAACATACACCAGGATGCGTCATGAGTGGCTAACAGATCCGGATCCGGCTGCCAATAACAGTACTTTTGCTAAACTCGAGTATGAATAAACCTGTTTACGCCAGACCCTTGATGTAGTCATAATACGCATGTGCAGCTGGGGGAAGCTTAGGGCAGAATACACAACTAGTGGAGTCGTGAGAAAAAGAAACGGATGTGAATTGAGCAGAAATACATCTCTTATCTTCTTTGGCATAGTCACGACGCAATGGACAACGCGGTGATGAACTATTTATGACAGGAGAACATAACTACCCTGACCTATTTAACTCCATTATACTGAATTGGTTAGATTAGGTAAACTTGATGCTGAATTTCAAGTCTCGGTAATTCATATCTACCTGCTGTCTAATTTACCCAAACCATATGCACCTAACCTAACCTAACCTAACCTAACCTAACAAATACAAAACTAGTTGAGGTTATGACCATACTAACAATAAACAGTATCACAGTAGCGTAAAGTGCAGCCTCTCAGAGTCTGGAATGCACATAAGTATATTGCAGTATATAAATTGCACACTGCATTCTTCCCTTCCCAGAATCAACCAGGTGCTGTTATTGCTAGTCGTCCCGTCAGAGCTTAGCCCAGGTGAGGTGCGTGGGTCGAGTCCTGTATGGTAGCAATTTAGAAGTTCGAGTGTGACCCTAACCTAACCTAACCATACTATGAGCCAGGCAGCCATCCCACTGGACCACGATGGGGTAAAAAGCTACTCATCCTTACCTACCTCCAGCACCTCAAGGTCTCCTGCCTACGACTGTGGGCCAATGGGTAACTCGACCACACTGTAAATAAAATTCCCGGTACAATGGTGAGCTAAAATAAGAGATAGATAGACACACACACACACACACACACACACACACACACACACACACACACACACACACTGTACCAGGCACCACACTAAGCTATGTACATAAACAATTACTATGATAATACTCGTGTCCCTTATAAGCTTCCACTCAGTTATGCTTCTACATTTTAAAGCATAATATTTTCCCCCTAAGTTCCTGTGTGGCTTAATAAAACACGTGAGAGAACACTAGCTCTCTCTCTCTCTCTTTCCACACTCGTTTTCATCTTCTTCCTCTCTCCTTTCCCACTAGCCAACACTTATACCGAGAAATAAATCACCAATGTTATTTTTTTCTCTCTCTGATCACATGCTGGGTGTATCAACAACATCCCTCGCCAGCCAGAGACAAATCTTGTATGCATGTATGTATGAAAGCTCTTGTAGGCCTTAACTAACGTGTATGTATGTGCGTGTGTATAAGTGTGTGTGTGTGTGTATGTGTATGTTGCATTAAACAGATAGTAATGTAAGTCATGGTATGCAACAAAGGATTTATAATATCAATCTTTCTTCAGATACCTAATGATTTAAAACAACAATAACTTAATCTAAGAGCCATTATACCCAATACCATGTGAACAGGTAAGACATATTGTAGAATTCATAGTCTCTGCATTATTTGACCAAGTGACTATACTGTGAATCTATGGTGTCCAATATGGCAAACTTAGGGTGTCCAATATGGCAAACTTACGGTGTCCAATATGGCAAACTTAGGGTGTCCAATATGGCAAACTTACGGTGTCCAATATGGCAAACTTAGGGTGTCCAATATGGCAAACTTAGGATGTCCAATATGGCAAATAGTGTGCCTCCAGTGAGCTTAGAACTGTCCTAGGAGTTTGAATAATAATTAGCCACCACTTTTGAAGCCATTTGTATAGGAAAGAAATTCACATATATACACAGGACGCACAAATATACACAAAATATACACCAACAATACAGAGGATATACACACAAAGATACTGGCCTCACGCTCTCTAGACTAAGAACATACACGGCTTATAATATACTACAGAAATAAACATACTAGAGACTAACTTTTCGCTAAACTGAACGAAATGGAAAATGAACTTAGAAGGCGATTTAGCGAGAGTGATTAACGAGATGTGTGTAAACCTTCGCTAAGAGATATCGAGAGATAGTTAGAGCGTTGATTATATATTTTATTATTGATTTAACCCTTTTGAGGACGATGATTGAACCCTTTTGAGGACGATGATTTAACCCTTTTGAGGATGATGATTTAACCCTTTTGAGGACGATGATTTAACCCTTTTGAGGACGATGATTTAACCCTTTGAGGACGATGATTTAACCCTTTGAGGACGATGATTTAACCCTTTGAGGACGATGATTTAACCCTTTGAGGACGATGATTTAACCCTTTTGAGGACGATGATTAGACCTGAGACGATGATTTAACCTTTGAGGACGATGATATAACCTTAGAGTCATCCAGTCATCATGCTAAAGACGTTATATCATTATACTCATGGGGTTAAATCATCATACTCAGAAGGTTAAAATGTCGTCCTCAAAAATTAAATCATACTGAAAGAGTTAATCATTGCCTCATGGGGGGTTAAATCATCATACTCAAGGGGTTAAATCATCCTCAGTTATATCAACATACTGAAGGAGTTAAATCATCGCACTCAAGGGGTTAAATCATCATACTAAGGGTTAAATCCCATCATACTCCAAGGGGTTAAAATCAAGCTTGTCATACTCAAGAGGTTATATCAACATACTGAAGGAGTTAAATCATCGCACTCAAGGGGGTTAAATCATCATACTCAAGGGGTTAAATCATCATACTCAAGGGGTTAAATCATCATACTCAAGGGGGTTAAATCATCATACTCAAGGGGTTAAATCATCATACTCTAGGGGTTAAATCATCATACTCAAGATGTTATTCGTAAATGATACCGGAAAAACTCACAAAAGTCAAGACAATATCATGAAGTGGTCTGGTTAGAATACAAGTCTATTATCTAACTTCTTTTTTTACTTTTATCAAATATATTAAAATGTCATGATGTCCCCCCCCTCCCCCCCTACCCCCTACCCCCTCCAAAAAATATATTGTCTCAGCCTAAAGGTGTTGATGTCAGAATATAAAGGTCACAACATACTGATAGCCTCTCTCTCTCTCTGACCCCCCTTCTGATCACCTCTCCCTCCTCCTCCCTCCTCACCAAGACCATGAGACACGCCGTGGTGGCATTGACCTCCGCCTCAGTTGCCAGTTGCCACATTTCCGCCGCTACATCACAATACAGTCAATTTTTTTTCCATCATCATCATCGGTTATTGTAAGAATGAGTATGTGGAGGCTGTTTCTTCGTGTGTGTGTGTGTGTGTGTGTGTGTGTGTGTGTGTGTGTCTCGGGAGTTCCCTGGCGTGTTTGGTAACTTAGGTAGAGGTGCCAAGTCCCCCTACAACAGTGCCACGCGGGGAAAGGGAAGTTAGTGCCATTATCTCATCCCCTATAGTGCCTGTCACTGTCAAGGTCAAGTCGTAGGGAGGTGAAGGAAGAGTGCCACTGTTATATCAGGCACCAGGGGGGGACCGGTGGTAGAAGCGGTACAGTTCTTGCCTCGCAAGCGAGATGTTGCGGGTTCGATTCCCGGGCCGGTGGAAGTTGTTTGGACTTACTTCCTAGCCCCCATTAGTCCCTGTTCACCAAGTAGTAAAGTAGGTACCTGTTGTAAGTCGAAAGTTGCGAATTGGTATTCAGGGACAAGTTGTTGGAGCTTCCAATAACTTGATGACATAAACCACTGACTCTTCAGGCTTCTACTCCCTTGACTCATGAGACATAAAGGCAAGCATGAACTTAGCATGCTTCCCTGTTGGGCGCTGTAAACGCTTCTGCGCTTCACCTTACACAAGGATGTAGGGGAGTGCCCAATAAATAAAGGC
>NW_024754704.1:3111542-3189042 GCF_018991925.1 Homarus americanus
CAATTTTAACTATAAGTGAAATATAAATGAGGTTTAAGGTAATTAGCAGTTATTGTTATCATGGAAGGTGAGTACAAAACCTCACCTGGCGTGCTGTGGCCTCACCTGTCCCAGGGTCTACAGGTGTGTCCGCTCCTTTTCACCTCACCTGGAAATTACAAGAATAAGTCATTACAACCTGAGACATTCCTTGGTCATCTGTCTAGTTTTATTATTATTATTATTATTATTATTATTATTATTATCATGTAATTCGGGAATATTGTGTTCTCTGTCTGTCTTTCTGTCACACACACACACACACACACACACACACACACACACACACACACACACACACACGAAAAAGATAATTCAATGTCCTTCCCGTTGAGTCCTTCCTCCTTACACTGAGTCCTCCCTCCTTACACTGAGTCCTTCCTCCTTACACCGAGTCCTCCCTCCTTACACCAATTCCTCCCTCCTTGCACTGAGTCCTCCCTCCTTACACCGAGTCCTCCCTCCTTGCACTGAGTCCTCCTCCTTACACCGAGTCCTTCCTCCTTACACCAAGTCCTCCCTCCTTACACTGAGTCCTCCATCATCTTGTACTCCCAGGTCTTGGAGGACACATCGTGGTCTCCTACGTAATACAGACACACTGATTTTTCGTTATATATTAAGGTGTTCCGTTAATCTACTTCTTCAGGATTTGTTTGTCGTCAGGAAGGTTATGTCCTGTGCTGAGGCGCCTGTGAAGACCATGTGTGGTGAGTTAAGAGTCCAGCCTCCCCCCTCCCCAACCCTCCACCAGGACCCGCCTCCCAACCTCTGTTAAGTATGAAACCTCCAGATAACGGATTATATGGAGAAAAAAATCCGTTACAAGAAAGTTTTAGTGTAGGTAATTTGACCCTATTTTTTTCTTCTTTTTAACCCAGCGACCATCAGTAGTTATTAAGTTCGTATGTATGTATGTATGTATGTATGTATGTATGTATGTATGTATGTATGTATGTATGTGTCTACGCAAAGAAGGAATTTCCCTTAACTACTGACATTTACGTACAAGAATCAGTCTTCCTCACCATCATCAGTACCGTGGTGACGCTAGGTACTGTACACACTGGTGGAAAGTCCTCTATTACACCGATGCCGTAAGATCCTTAGTAGCTGAATAGTCACGGAGATCAGGCTTGTGTGTGTGTGTCCTCAGTGGTGGGGGTGAGGGGGAGGTGAGAAGGATGGGGAGGTGGTGGGAGGAGAAGGGGCAGGGAGGAGATGGGGAGGAGGAGGTGTGGTGGTAAAGAGGAGGGGGACATGGGAAGGAGGAGGAGGGGAGGAGGAGGTTGGGGAGGGGAGGTTGGGGGGGGGAGGTTGGGGGGAGGGGGAGGTTGGGGGGAGGGGGAGGTGGGGGTAGGAGGTCGGTGGGGACGAGGAGGTGGGGTAGGAGATCCTTGTCAGATGACCGGCAATAACCGGACGCCGGGATACACTGTGGCACGCCCCCCCCACCTACAGGAGAGCGTCACTAAGAGCCACTACACTATACCTACACCACACCTAGTGACAGCCACCACCACACGAGGGACTCTTAACTCATATCTAAATATCTCCCAATACTGACTGTTCTTCAATAAATCTCAATATCATTATGGGGAATATTATTATGTATCAGAATTAAAGGTTGACGAAGGCCAGGTTGTGTTGTGATAGGTTGTAGAAGAGAACGGCGCATCTTGTTGACGTCACACAAGTGAATCTGGTTTTTTCTTGGTGGTAGCTGGTGGTGGCTGGTGGTGGCTGGTATTCCCTCCCTGTTCTTGCTCAAGTTAAGCTAGTGATGCTGTTTACATACTTATCATTCCACTGGCTGTTAGGGGCGTTCGGTCTGTTCTTTCTGACTCTGTTATGACCTTTACTGCCCAGTGTTGGTACAGGGGGAAACTGTATTACCCAGAGAATACCTGCCATGTTAGGTTGTGTCACTCTGGATAAGACCCTTCTCACATCTGTCCCGGGTCAGGAGGTGAACCCAGGATACAGTAGTGAGAGGCACGAGCCATATACAGTAACCTGAAAGTCGTGTTCTAGATGAATAACTGTATATTCTGCGTCCAGTTAACGTTCATTACCTCAGAATAAACTTAAATTTTACACTAACATTCACCATGAGGACAACAGTAAAAAGACTGACATTATTTTCTTACACACACAAGTCTACGAAAATGTCACAGCCAAACAGTACTTTTAGAAACGTTTTTTTTTTCCAGATTAACAAAAAATATATATCAAATGTATTTACTAACCTTATTACTATGCTTAAAACACCTAAGATATACTCGTAGAAGCGCAATAATAAGCTTTACGATGTCAACAAATACAAACACATTATCTTCACCAACACTGAAATGAATCCATCGAGTGTGGAGTGTCATTGAGCGTGAAAACAAAAGAGATACGACCAGATGAATGGATAATATCGTTGCCATATCCCTTTAAATGTTTTGCCCTGGAAAGGAAAGGTGGCAAATGATAATAAGAAAGGAAAAACAACAAACAATGACAGGGAAATGTTAATAAAGTTGGATAGTTAAAAAATAAACTGGGTTCTAGAGACCAGTTAGGGGCGGTTTAGATAGAGCACACTGCAAGGGAAGGTTACTAGTTAAAGACCAAACACACAGATACTGGTGGTTAATATAATTATATATGTTTTTATGAGTGAAAGTTTGTCTCGGTGGCATTAAATATACCCAAGGTTAGATACGTCCAGTTTGCTTTATATCCAAGATCTGTGTTCAAGGTATTTATAACATTTAGTTAATCTACTGAGTGTGTGGTAGGATAAACTTTTGTGTAGGTCAGTGTCATCAACAAAGGTGTGGGAGATGATGAAGAGATTGAAGTAAGAAGAGTGTAAGAACTAGCTCAGAACCTTGAAGGACTCCAGCACTAGGAAGATAAAACAATCCAAATGTGAACTATACACAAGTAAACAGATGCGGCAGTTGGAGAGGAAAGAGGAAATCCGGCAAATTGAGAAACATCAAAAGAAGGAAGTGTGCTGAGTAGAGCCTTCTGACACACTTTATCACAGTCTTTAGAAATACCAAGTTTTGCTAAAGTTATCAAGAATAATGTTAAGGTTTTAAGTCAAGGGAGTATAGAGTATATGTACAGAGTATAGAGGTGACAGCTGTGGGTTGGGGGTTGGCGAGGAAGGATGAGCATATCTTTGTATATGGTGGCAGCGCTGGGATAAGAGCATATATGATGAGAGAGAGAGAGAGAGAGAGAGAGAGAGAGAGAGAGAGAGAGAGAGGTAGGTTGTTGCAGCAGAAGGACTTGATTAAGGGACGGGAAAGACCTGCAAGTTGTGGGTTTAAGATTTTTATTGGTCTGTCGTAAGTAAGGACATATAATAACATGACTCAGTTGAGAAATATACTGTAGATGTTGTAGGTTTCAGTATGGCGTCTCTATCATCAGGTGTCACCCTCCCCCCCCCAAAAAAAAATGAGGTGGAGTCTAAGAATAATGTGTACATTGAAATCCCCGCTGGTGGTAATTTCAACACAGTGACTGAAGGAAATGTTGCTTTCAAAATTATAAGTTACGAGATCAAATACTTTAAGACCGGAGGAGTTGGGGGTGGGGGAGGAGGGGGGGGTGGGAAGGGAGAGGATGCAACAGATGATGGTAGCATGGTAGATTTTTTATGGGGATGAAAAACAAACCTAAACACATTATGGTTGAAGGGTGGGGGTAGTGGGTGGAGGGTGGGGGTAGTGGGTGGAGGGTGGGGGGAGTCATAGGAGATAACACTGGGTGAAGACAACACAACAACACTGCTCCTTGATAGTGGAAGGAACAGTGATGTGATGACGTCTTGGAGTCGATAACAGATAAGATTTATATTGGGTTAAAAAATAAACTTAAAGTGGTTTGTGGAATTTTACTGGGGAGTCAAGGGTGATTTTTTTTTACCTGCAGTCAGTGGTTCCGTCTATTACTGTTACCTGTCATTAAGAGGCTGTGGTGATTAACAGGAGGTATGACAGGTGAGGTCGATGGGTGAAAATGTGACAGCGACCTTGTGAGAAAGTTTAGAGGAATTTAGCAGAGGTGAAGAATACTGACGACGTGTGTGTGTGTGTGTGTGTGTGTGTGTGTGTGTGTATAAAGACTTCATTAATTTGTTAAAACACAGACATGAGGCTTCAGGAAGGTTATCACCACTACCTAACCTAACCTAACCTAACCTAACCAACACTACCAAGGTTCAGTCTCTGTGTATAAACGACCCTAAATCATGAGTCTAGTGGTGCGAGTCGGTATGTCATTGTTAAGGTCGACGGGTCACCTGTGTTTTGACCAAAGGGTAGAAGGTAATATAACGACCCTGTATAATTGGTGGAGAAATACGGGTATATAATGTGAGTGGGAACAAGGTTTGAGTGTGAAGGGAGTGGGAAGAGGGAAGAAGGGAGAGTGATGAAGGAAGAGGGAGAGAGAAGAGAAGTGTGACCTTATCATATCAAGTTTGTCGTCTTCTCTTATAATATAATTAAATACAGCCAACAGGACTGTCCATCTGTCTGTCTGTCTGTCTGTCTGTCTGTCTCTCATCGTTTTCCCATTCTGTTTAAGTCGTCTCTCTCTCTCTCTCTCTCTCTCTCTCTCTCTCTCTCTCTCTCTCTCTCTCTCTGGCAGGCTGAGGGCCGTTGTCCTTCTTTCTGAAGATCCTGCGTGATATTCCCAGCTAACGGTACACTCCAACCCAGCGCTCCACCCACCATGAGCGCCCTACCCACCCTGAGCGCTCCACCCACCCTGAGCGCCCTACCCACCCTGAGCGCTCCACCCACCCACCCTGCTGCCCAGTCTCACCACCCATCCTGCCGCCCAGTCTCACCACCCATCCTGCCACCTAACCCCTGTTGTTGTTGATGTTGTATCCTATGAGCGCGATTCAACAGATCCTTCAGTTATTTTGTACTACAAAGACCTTTAAAAGGACTAGGAAAAGATGATAGAGTCTTACTGTAAGTGTTTCCCAGTATTACACACACACACGTAGGCAAGTAACATCTACAGAGTCCACAATTAAATTTTCCTTCAACTGTACAACAAATCGGGTTTTATGCATTTCCTTGACGGTACACACCCAGCCTGACCAGACCAGTAGACACGAGATCGTGATAGTAGGAGGTAAATTTCTGAGAGCCGAGGCTGATGAAACCAACGAATTTATAGTCTAACCTAACCTAACCTGACCTAACCTACACTAACCTAACCTGACCTAACCTAACCTGACCTAACCTACACTAACCTAACCTAACTTGACCTAACCTACACTAACCTAACCTAACCTGACCTAACCTAACCTGACCTAACCTAACCTAACCTAACCTAACCTGACCTAACCTGACCTAACCTACACTAACCTAACCTAACCTGAACTAACCTACACTAACCTAACATGACCTGCACTAACCTAACATGACCTGCACTAACCTAACATGACCTACACTAACCTAACATGACCTGCACTAACCTAACATAACCTACACTAACCTAACATGACCTCCACTAACCTAACATGACCTGCACTAACCTAACATGACCTACACTAACCTAACATGACCTACACTAACCTAACATGACCTACACTAACCTAACATGACCTCCACTAACCTAACCTAAAGTAACCTTTTCTAAACTAACCTAACACCTAGCTTAGTTTAATCTAGTCTATGGTGTTACCTTACCTTACCTAACCTAACCTAACCTAACCTAATTTTACCTAACCTACCCATTTGTAACCTAAACTCACTCAACCTAGCCTGCAATTATTATTATTATTATTATTATTATTATTATTATTATTATTATTATTATTATTATTATTATTATTATTATTAGTAGTAGTAGTAGTAGTAGTAGTAGTAGTAGTAGTAGTAGTAGTAGTAGTAGTAGTAGTATCGTCATTATATACAAGTAGTCAGACAGTCAGCCAATACACGTCAGACACAGAGTTGAAGGCCCTGGCTGACGGCTGACACCCAAACAGCCCCCACTCTCTGATACCATCTCAACCCAAACTGGTCTTATTGGTCGCTATACCGTCCATAAAGGAACGAATCCAACCCTCTTTTTGTCGCAATAAACCAGGTTAATTAAGCTTTAAATTTCAGACTGTTACCTGTTGATAAGGTAGAATGAATGTATGTATGTATGTATGTATGTATGTATGTATGTATGTATGTATGTATGTTTATGATCTCGTGTTCATCCTTATACTATGGGGTCTACCGAGGTGGAGTGGGGTCTACCGAGGTGGAGTGGGGGTCTATCGAGGTGGAGTGGGGTCTATCGAGGTGGAGTGGGGGTCTACCGGGGTCTATCGAGGTGGAGTGGGGGCCCATCGAGGTGGGAGTGGGGTTCACTGAGGTGGGAGTGGGTCTACTGAGGTGGAGTGGGGCCCCATCGAGGTGGAGGGGGGCTCCACTGAGGTGGAGTGGGGCTCATCGAGGTGGAGTGGGGGTCTATCGAGGTGGAGTGGGGTATTCCGAGGTGGAGGATCTACCGAGGTGGAGTGGGGTCTACCTGGTCTGTGTGAAGCACCGAGAGTAACCAGTTGTGTGGTCTTGTAGTAAGAATGTATAAATAACAATGAATGATAGGGAGGTGTGTGTGTGTGTGTGTGTGTGTGTGTGTGTGTGTGTGTGTGTGTGTGTGTGTGCTTGTTTGCTTCCAAAAGACCTTAAAGAAGAGGGAGAAGCCTGAATGACTAATATACTGCATAAATGTATGTATGTATGTATGTATGTATGTATGTATGTATGTATGTATGTATGTATGAGTAACGCAATCAATTCCCATGAGTAAGAGAGGATGTTGTCACTTCTTTCATAATGGATGGCATAATACTTGAGTTAAACTGTCAGTATATAAAGTTTTACCCTACCTGGCCCACCACTCTCTGGCCCACCCCTTCCTGACCCACCCGTATCTAACCCATCCCTTCCCTGACCCACCACTGCTTTGCCCACATCGCATCAATAAAATTCCTCCTGACGAAGAGAAAGAGTCCAGCTCATCAACCCTCGACGTGTTGGTGCATATTAATTCCTGTTTTCCTAGAAGGTTACAGGAGGCAATGATGATGACAATTACCTTCGTTATACGTGGGCCCATTACCTCAACCCCTTCCACCCCTCCCCTCCTTTCCCAGATCCCCAGCACCCCTCATCCCTACCCACAATTCCCCCACACAGCACAAAACACATATTCATTAGACCTATACAGTTTTTCTCCACTATTTACCCTTCAATCTAATTTATTCTCTTACTTTTTCTTTTCTTTGTGTTTCTATATTCTTATCGTGTTTGGCCTGACAGGTATCAACGATGTTATAGTGTAATAGATAGAACAGATAGAACACGGTGACACTGTTCTGTGTTCTATATTCAAGTGAGGTTTACCTTGTAATATCTGGAGAGGAGAGAATATTAATTAGGGTGATTTTTGTTTTTTACAAGGTAGGTGTTGTAACTTGTACCTGTGACTTGTACCTGTGACCTGTACCTGTGACCTGAACCTGTGACCTGTACCTGTGACCTGTACCTGTGACCTGTACCTGTGACCTGTACCTGTGACCTGTACCTGTGACCTGTACCTGTGACCTGTACCTGTGACCTGTACCTGTGACTATTACCTGCGACCTGTACCTGTGACCTGTACCTGTGATTTCTACCTGTGACCTGTGCTTGTAACCTGAACCTGTGACTATTACCTGCGTGACCTGTACCTGTGGACTCCACCTGTAATTTCTACCTGTGACCTGTACCTGTGACCTGAACCTGTGACTATTACCTGCGACCTGTACCTGTGACCTGTACCTGTGATTTCTACCTGTGACCTGTGCTTGTAACCTGAACGTGTGACTATTACCTTAGACCTGTAGAGCTGATGGTGTGTTATGTAGGCGGGCAGGTGTGGGTAAGGAGGCCACAGATACGCGACAAGCTTGAAATTGAAAGCTTTTTATTTTAAGCCAAGATAATAAAAAGTAAACAACAACAACAATATTTTAGCAAGTATAATACAAATACTAAGTGAACAAATACAAATACAACAACAACAATATTGACATGGCTAAGCCTCTTGAGTGTTGCTGCTGTCTTTGCGTTACCTGATAATTACTACACCTTTACCTGAAGAACAATATCCAACACCTCACCTTTACCTGGCTGTTAATTAATACATATTGAAATGTTAAAATATATTCTTATAATTTATTTTGTTTAATTTATTTTCAAGACACCGAGTATGAGAAGTTTATTATATAGCATGACACTGAAGTTTGTCAAAGGAGATATAAGGTAAAATGAGACACAGTTATCAATGTTATATTTAAAGTTTCCCACAGGTGTAAGAGACGAGTTTATGAAGGATTGAGTATAATGGATCTTTTTTTGTTTGTTTTCGTTCTTTGGAAATCTTTTAATATCTTCTGAGACGTTTCCTGATTTACATCACGAGTTACAGCTCTCATCTTTCTGACAACTTCCTACACACACACACACACACACACACACACGCGCGCGCGCACTACCCATAACCCGCTCCCCTGCCCCCCCCTCCCCCTCCTCATTCACAAATACAACACGAAGGAGAATATATAAGATGAGAACCGCACATTAAGCAGTAGATAAGGCAGTGGCGTCAACGACAAGGAAATACCACAACTCCACCACCACCAGCCCAGCCACCGCCACCACCACCCACCAGCCACGCCACCGCCACCAACGCCACCACCACCGCCACCACCACCACACAAGTCAAGGAACAACATTGTTTTTGCTGCGGTGTGTAGCGGGACTCTGGTGTGAACGGGTACTGCATTAAATACCATCCTCTCAAGTGTGTTGTTTGGTTTTTCTTTTTGTATCGTCTTGCCTGTGTGTGTGTGTGTGTGTGTGTGTAAATCCTTCCATACACGTGTTATATCCTGTGTGTGTGTATGTATCACCTATTCATCTATATATGTGTTCTTGTTTATGTAAATTAAAACAAATATTCATCTATTGTTTTTCTTGTTTTGATTTTTCTATCTTTCCTCAGTTGTTTATCTCAAGTGTGCCAATTATTCCATTCGTTAATTTTTGTTGTTATTTCTATCTTCGTCATCATTATCTTGCTACGCACATAAGGGGGGGGAGGCGGGGGATGAAGGGGGAGGAGGAAGGGGGATCAGGGGAAGGGGGGTCAGGGGGAGAGGAGGAGAGGAACCACTTGCCCCAGGCTAGTGTCTCCTCCTCACCACGACAAACCCTGAACTGCACTGTTACTGTGACGTTAATCCAGCCTAGTTTTTGTCTCTTGGAGGAGGAGGTGGAGGAGGAGGAGGTGATGGAGAAGGTGGAATGGGAGGTGGAGGTGGGAAGTAATGGTGGAGAATGATAATGGAGGAGGTGAGAATGAGGGGTGGTGAAGATAAGAGGAGAATGTAGGTGGTAGAGAAGGTGAAGGAGGTATTAAGAGGGTTGTAAGGAGGTAGAGAAGTGTGTGAGGTGTGAGTGAGAGGTACTGTATATACCATCATCATCACCTGGACAGCATCACCGTCAGTTCACTCCCTTGCAGTTTCACGCCTTCCTCGGGTTCCTAATAGAGAAAATCAGAGCTAATAATCATCACGGTTCCAGGAAATCCCACCAAGTTGCACAAAGACAACCAACCACTGAGGGATACCGTGCGTGGCGAGTGTGTGTGTCGTAGTTGGTCCTCACGCCTCCAGAACACACACACACACACACACACACACACACACACCGATTGATGGGGCTTTAGAATCGAGTGATTGATGATTGAGAAAGGAAGTTGATGTGGGATCGGTTGGTACTGTTAGGGCGAAGTCTCTCGGCGTGAGAGTGAGAGAGAGAGAGAGTCGGGCCAGCGAGCAATGGCAACCTGTACTGGTCCCGTTACTGCTGCACCAGGTAAGGACAACGCCCCGCCATGTCCCTCCTCCTCCTTCTCCTTCTTCTGCCTACTGCTGTTGCTACCACACACACCTCCCCCCACACACACACCCCTCCCCACACACCACACACACACACATACGTCACACATCCTCAAGCGTCACATACCCACACACACACACACACACACACACCCCTCCCCAAACACAACCCCCTCCCCCACACACACACACATACGTCACATCCTCAAGCGTCACATACACACACACACACACACACACACACACCTCTCCCCCACACACCCCCCCCCACACACACACCCCTCCCCCACACACCCCTCCCCCCACACACACACACATACGTCACATCCTCAAGCGTCACATACCCACACACACACACACACACACCCCTCCCCCACCCTCCCAACACACCCCCCCTCCCCCACTCATACACCCTCCCCCCACATGCACCCCTCCCCACACTCCCACCCTCCCCCACACCCCACACCTCCCCCCCACCAACACCCCCCTCACACCTACACAACCCCACTAACAAAGAAACCGAAGGAAAAAATGAAACAAAGAAAAAAAGAAGAAACTCAAAATAAAGAAAAAAGAAGAAAGGAAAGAAGGAAGTGGCAAGAACAAGATAACGGGACGTGAGAGAAAAAAGAAGATAAAGATATAATGAAGGATAAGCGAAAAGTGAATCAGGGAACAAAAGAAATATGATATATTGCAAGAGAAAGGGACGAAGCGGAGAAAAAAAAGAGTTGGGAAGAGGAAATTTGTGATAAACAGAGAGAGAGAGAGAGAGAGAGAGAGAGAGAGAGAGAGAGAGCCATACCTTCATCACTAAAGACGCCTGTACATATAGTCTCCTCTCTCTCTCTCTCTCTCTCTCATGGTCCATTTTTCATTCTATCAGTCTCTCTCTCTCTCACCATTTCTCTCTCTTCCTCTCCTCCTCCTCTTCACCGCCGCCTAGATCAATAGAGCTTCACCACCCACTAGAGCTTCACCACCCACTAGAGCTTCACCACCCACTAGAGCTCCATCACCACAAGAGCTTCACCACACTAGAGCTTCTTCACCACCCACTAGAGCTTCACCACCCACTAGAGCTTCACCACCCACAAGAGCTTCACCCACAAGAGCTTCACCACCCACAAGAGCTTCACCACCCACCAGAGCTTCACCCACCAGAGCCCCACCACCACAAGAGCTTCACCACCCACTAGAGCTTCACCACCCACTAGAGCTCCACCGCCCACAAGTGCTCACAAGGGGCGGCACCATCTGACTTGTGTAGTGAGGATGTTGGTGGCGGGGGCTGACGGAAGAGCCATTTCCTCTCTGGTCAGCAGTATGGTGAGGGGGAGATGGAGAGGTGAGGGAAGGGGGAGGAGGGAAGGGGGAGGAGGGGAAGGAGTAGTGACCGCTAGACGTGGTGACTCGAGAGAGAGAGAGAGAGAGAGAGAGAGAGAGAGAGAGAGAGAGAACTCCAATAATAATAATAATAATAATAATAATAATAATAATAATAATAATAATTATAATAAAAACACACACACACATCAACCATATAAATTGACTAAGGAAATAAAACTTTTTCTCTGCTCTTCATTGTAAATAAAAACACCACACGCAGTAATTATGAGGGAGACAGAAGGCGGTGCTGGCTCCCAAGGTTCAGTGTTCAGTCTATAGGAGCAACTGTCGCTTTCACCACTACACAGAATGTCAAGAGCTATGGGACAATTTTAGCTTGGCGTCTATGGCATAAATGTACAATGCTCAAGACCGATGGAACAATTTTAGCTTTAGTTCTCTGGTAAAAATAATATACAATGTTCATATCGATGTTCAGATAGTTGTAACTTACTTGATGTTACAATAGTGTAGTAAAGTTCTCGCACGGGTGGAAGAGGAGCCATTAAGCTAGGTTGATTTCATGTAACATTAAAGCTGTTTAATGGGATACTAAGCTTGTTGTCTACTTATGATGTGTTCAACTACCAAAAGCTTAATATGAACTTGAACAAACAAACAGAAAACAGTACCAATACCTTGTTAAAACTTTTCCCTTCTTCAGATCCAGCTTAATTCATCACTGTATATTAAACATGCAACAGATAAGGCGGCAGCAGTCCACCTTGAAGTATCCCATTATGAAGACTTGAACGCCCCATTTACTGTTACCCACACTGCACCGTGAACCCTTCCTCGTTATAAAGATTAATATATTTACCAGGTCACTTGGCCCGTCTCGCTATCGGTCTGACCAATAATTCTCGCCTCTCTTGTTGTGATCAGTAATGTTTTTGTGTTTTTAAGCTAGGACGGACAACTAGGATGAACAGCTCATTATTTTAACTCTATTATGCCGAACTCATGGTCTGTGATGGGTTGAAATATCCTAGATCTAACTAGTATTAAAAACACAAAGGTCATAGAGAGCATCGTCTTGATTATTCTAGACCAAAAAGTTTAGAATTCATCGTTGATATTTATTTTGTTTTGGAGATGAATAAGAAACAATATTACCAATATATTCATGAAAGTGAAAGACTGATACGTAAAATTGTATAAGTAACCTCAATAGCCTTAAGGAACCTCCGAATAGTAGCCAGACTAAGGATGCTAGATAAGTATTCCACAGAGTTGCCACATCACACAAAACGTGCCAGCCACTGTACCAGGTATAAGTGCAGGCGACTGTGCCTTTGTGTCTAAGGTTGTGAAGGTTTAAGTCCCTGGTTATGGTTAACGCTAACTGGCTCATCAATACAATTTAGGGCTAAGGGGTAGTGTCGTCCCTACATGGCACTCATCACTATCTCTCCTCCTGCATCATCAACCCTTAATGACTGTGATGCCCGAACTGGAGCTAAAGTTTTCTCCATAACATATGCGAGTCACCACTTGTTAGTTTAGATGGCAATGTGTGAGGTCTCAGCTTTCACTTGTGTCTTACACCAACAGAAACAGCTTGATGTAGATGTTGTCTGTCCCTGTGTTTATCATAGAGTCCAGGCCAGAGCCATCAGTAGAGTGTAATGTTAAGAGGGATCCTTAAGCTGCTTCAAGGAGATCAACAACGGTGAATGAAGTGCTCTAATTAGGATGTTCCTACGTTATTTTTTTACTTTGAGGCGATCGAGACGATGCAGTTCACCATCAGATCTAACATGTGGATAGATATCATCGTCGGCGTGTTTTTAATGCATATTCAAGGACGTTGATAACGACTCCCCCCCCCCAAAAAAAAAAAAAAATTAGGCACAAGGACACAACCTTGCGTAACGCCACTCTTGATCTCGAAGCTGTCGGACAACGAGCCAGGGAACCGTACAGTGTCATGTATGTTTTCACGTGAGAGGCCACACAAGACACAGCAGCTTTACTTGAAATCCAGTTTTCTCCAAGGCCTTTTACAGACCAATTCTGCTGACAGTAACGAAAGCCTCTGTAGAATACCTTGTGTTCTTCTCTATATTTCTCCTGTAGGTGGCGGTGAATGATCTAACCGTAAGTCTGCCTTCTATCACAGAGTCAACACAGGTCGTCTAGGTATATCCGGTGACCCCAAGGAGGAATATTCTACGGTAACTGTCATGATATCCTGCATCTTCTCTCCAGTAGTGAAGAAGTACAGTGTGGGGGTGATCTAAGAGGCTGTATACTGACCCAGCTAGTGTACCGTGCCCACACTGAGCCTTCCCACTCGTCAAGGGTCTTTAGTCTGGGTCAGTTAGTCTCTCCTTCACCCGGTTCCTCCAGGACAGGGCGAGTCTGGCGTCTGGTCCAGTGCTGCTTCTGAGTCATGTTACCTGTTACTGCTGTTGTTCCTGTTACTGTTGTTGTTCCTGTTACTGCTTGTTATTGTTGTTCTTGTTACTGTTGTTCCTGTTACTGTTGTTGTTCCTGTTACTGTAGTTGTTCCTGTTACTGTTGTTGTTCCTGTTACTGTTGTTGTTCCTGTTACTGTTGTTGTTCCTGTTACTGCTGTTGTTCCTGTTACTGTTGTTGTTCCTGTTACTGCTGTTGTTCCTGTTACTGTTGTTGTTCCTGTTACTGTTGTTGTTCCTGTTACTGTTACTGTTGTTGTTCCTGTTACTGTTGTTGTTCCTGTTACTGTTGTGTTCCTGTTACTGTTGTTGTTCCTGTTACTTGTTACTGTTGTTGTTCTTGTTACTGTTGATGTTCCTGTTACTGTTGTTGTTCTTGTTACTGTTGTTGTTCCTGTTACTGTTGTTGTTCTTGTTACTGTTGTTGTTCCTGTTACTGTTGTTGTTCCTGTTACTGCTGTTGTTCCTGTTACTGTTGTTGTTCCTGTTACTGTAGTTGTTACTGTTGTTGTTCCTGTTACTGTAGTTGTTCCTGTTACTGTTGTTGTTCCTGTTACTGTTGTTGTTCCTGTTACTGTTGTTGTTCCTGTTACTGTTGTTGTTCCTGTTACTGTTGTTGTTCCTGTTACTGTTGTGGTTCCTGTTACTGTTGTGGTTCCTGTTACTGTTGTTCTTGTTACTGTTGTTGTTCTTGTTACTGTTGTTGTTCCTGTTAATGCTACTGTTGATATTGTTGTTGTTACTTTTATATTACTGTTATTGTTGTTGTTTTAGTTGTTGTGGATATTAATGTTTCTATTGTTGTTATTGTTGTTGTTGTTGTTGTTGTCTGTAAATACATTATAGTAAATTTCCTCATAACTCAAGTCTTCATGTTAACTTCCTCTGTAACGTCACCTGTCTCATATACATACAGTGACATCATCTGTATTCCACGTATTATTATTTCAGTGACATCATCTAACTCTTGAACTGTGTATGGTAGGGAATGTTTGTCTCTGTTTGTTTGTTTCTGTTTGTTTGTTTATTTAATTGTTTGGTTGTTTTATACCTGTTCAACACCAATAATTTCTACCTAGGTTCATTTCTTATCTCACTTATTCCCTCATACTTCCTCACTTCCCTCCTTCACCACCTCACACTCCCTCCCTCACCACCTCTCACTCCCTCACTTCCCTCCCTCATCACCTCACACTCCCTCCCTCACCACCTCTCACTCCCTCCCTCACCACCTCTCACTCCCTCACCACCTCATAATCGTGTCTGTTCCTCGCCCTTGACGTAAATATTATAGTATCAGTAAAGTGTAGAAGGGTTCAAGGTGATATGAACACCGCTATCCAAACCTGTTTAAGCCCGATAGAGAGGCTTCAAACCTTCCTACAAGAGGCTTCAAACCTTCCTACAAGAGGCTTCAAACCTTCCTACAAGAGGCTTCAAACCTTCCTACAAGAGGCTTCAAACCCCGCCTACAAGAGTCTTCAAAACCTTCCTACAAGAGGCTTCAAAACCTTCCTACAAGAGGCTTCAAACCCCTCCTACAATACCTTATATTTTTATAGTGTATTTCTCTGCTTTTTTTTTCATTTTACGTAATTTTTTGCTGCAGTAAATTAAATAATAATGTCTCTGTGTATGTCTTCAATGTCCCCGTTCTGTTAAGGTAAATATAAGAACAAAGCTTCATTTATTGATGTAATTGTCACTTTCCATATAATTTAAGGATCGTGTTTATTATGACTGTACTGTAGTTTGTGGGGTAATTTATTTATTTTTATTTTTGGAAGACACTGTAGTATATTATCTTGGTTGGTGGATATTAAGTAGTCTGTCGGGAGGTTAGGGATATGAGAGTCGGGAGTCTGTCGGTAGGTTAGGGATATGAGAGTCGGGAGTCTGTCGGGAGGGAGGGAGTTTGTCTGTCGGGAGGTTAGGGATATGAGAGTAGGGTGTTTGTTGGGAGGGAGGGAGTTTGTCGGTCGGGAGGTTAGGAAGTTTGTCGGTGTGTCAGTCGGTCGGTCGGGTTATAAATGAATCCACCCACACATAGATTCTTGTCCAGTCAAACGCCCGTGTGAACCTCTGTCTCTCCCGCCCTGCTCCCTGCCCCTTCCTCGACCTGAGACAATAAATTCCGTGTTTGTGTTAGTCTTATCCTGAGGCAGCCACACCCTAGTTCTCATCCCCGCCCACCCAGTACCTCCCACACACCCACAAGATCCCCACACACCCCACAACAACCCCACACTCCCCCCAGAACACCCCCCACCCCCCAAACTCAGGGCCCCCACACTCCCAAACTTGAGGTGAACACGACTAAAATAAAGGTGTAATCATGGGGGATAAATTCACCTGGACACACACACCCTGGACACCTGAGAGACAGAGCAGGTAACACAGGTATTACTGAATATATGTACATGAAATTACCTATATGTGTTAGCATTAGTGAATATGAACATGGCACTAATGATGATGATGATGGCAGAAATACTACTACTACTACTACTACTACTACTACTACTACTACTACTACTACAACGAAGAAGAAACAGTTGTAGTAACACACAAAAAAATAATAATTAATGATATACGATCCCACGACTCTTCGAAGTGGTAAGGGGATAAGCCTCAGAGGTGGTCTTTTGTAAATACTTATGTCGGGTACTGGGGCAGGGGTAGACGGAGGAGGATGAGGGTAAAACGGGTAAGGTAAGGGGGGAGGGGTGGGGGGGTAGGTCCTCCTTATATGATACCAAGAAAACAACAGGTAATTTATATTTATAGAACCTTTATTTAATATTCTTGGTTGTGTTAAGGGCGACCCCGAGAGGTTGTGAGAGAAAATGGCGCTAAGAAATGTTCCTTTAGTAACGTCAGAAGGCTTGAGATAACTTAGATCGTGGTGGAAGAAAGATGAAGCGCTGAACGAACTATTTTCTTCCGTGATGATGGGAGACGAGGAAAACAACCTAACATGGTTTAGAGGGAAGACAGTCTGATACAGCACTGAGGGATACAGAGTCCCCAGGGGAGTGTGTCAAGGTTAATAGCGTTTCTAAACGTGGCGGCGTGCCTCAGAATGTTGATCAAGAGAAGTGTGTAGTGACTCTTAGGCGTCCTCAGTACCTTGTTCTGCACAAGGATCCCTAATGACTGAAAGTTACCATACGTATGAGTCTTATTTTCATAAAGGCACGACCTCCACTGCACATAGACTTACAGGCCAGTGTGTGTAAAACACTGAAGCGACGCCGTAATGGACCATCTACAGGGGAAGAGCCTCATGAGGGTATACTAGCGCGGGTTTATACCCGGACACCCGCCTGACGCAGCTGCTGGAGCCGCTGGTTGTGTGGTCACAGATCCTGGAACGTGGAGGTAATTCTAACATTATACACTGACTCTGGTGTAGGATTTGATGGTGTATCCCACGATAGGCTGGAAGCTAAGTTAAATGGTTATGGAGTAAAGGAAAATATCACATCAAGGATCGGCGACTCTCAACGATCGTAAACACAGCGTAATAATGAAGGGTACGAAACCATCAAGTATACCCGTGACCAACGGTGTGCCTCCAGGCAGTGGGTTAGGACCAAGGTTGTTTGTTACATACACGACATGACTAACGTTCTTCACTCTTCCATATCAATGTTTGCAGATGACGCTACGTTATTCACGGAAATAAAATATCTAACAGACAGTGAAGCATTGCAAGACGATCTATCTACCTCAGGAGTGGAAACAATGGCTACCGAGATACAACGAGAGAAGAATATGAATCTTACTAATACTACAGTACGACTCTCACGAAGATCTTATACATATTTATATAGTCAGTCTCTGATGCCGGCGCTTGGGCAGTTCACCTACCAAGAGGGAATGAAAAAAAAAATACACTTTGTAAATTTATGACAGAGAAACAAGGAACAATTAATGAAAGTATATAAACACCTCAAGACACATTACTCAGTCAAACGCACAAATCTGCAGGTGTCAGCCTAGTTAAAACAGTTATCAGTACAGAAAAGTATCAAGGCTAACGTCCCCGCGTAAGATTCGTCAACTGTTGTAATAACCTGATGTATTGTGACCAGACTAGACCAACAGACACATGTTCAGGTATAAATTCGAGACACTTTACCTGCCCTTAACTGTACTTGTCAACAGTATACAATAAAGACCTGACAAGGGGCAAAGAGAGTAGAGTAGAGTAGAGTAGAGTAGAGTAGAGTAGAGTAGAGTAGAGTAGAGTAGAGTAGAGTAAAGTAGAGTAGAGTAGAGTAGAGTAGAGTAGAGTAGAGAAGAGAAGAGAAGAGTAGAGTAGAGTAGAGTAGAGTAGAGTAGAGTAGAGTAGAGTAATGTGATAGAGGAAAGATATCGATGACCACGGTGTTGGCTTGTGTTACCAATGAGTCACCACATTCATAATGATCAGTCAATTTCCTGCAGTTTGTGTGACGCAGTATGGAGGAGAGACGCGGGAAAGAGTGTGAATTAATGGTTGGCAAATTAAGACTTAACCTCACCTTAATTTAGCACTTAACAAACCTGCCATTTAAGATCAGGTTAAGTTAGGCTAAAAGAATGCTTGATTACCATTAGTCAGATCAGCTTTAGCAAGGTTAGGTTAGGCGAAAAAGAATAACAATAATAAATAACAATAAAATACATAAATAATAACAGTGAACTGTAAATAATTAATTAAAAAACAGAATAATCAAGAGTGAGATACAATATATATGTTGTGTTGTTAAAGTAAGAGAAACAATTGAGATCCTGCAATTGTGTATAAATGAGGCAGAAAGTCAGATCATCAACCTGGGACTTGGTCACATATGGCAGCAGGGTCTACCATTAGACAACACATTATGCTTCCAATATCTTCCCAGGAGGTAGTACCTCCCTGTTTGGTAGCTCCCTACTACCTATTATCTGTATTAACTAACATTTGTCAACACAAGTTAACAATTTATAAGTAAGTAAATTAACAATATTAACTGATAAGTGCAGCTTCTAGCCTCAGTATGACCTTTGGCCCAAACCATCAATTAGTTATTGGTGATTACTGTCGTCAACCTGTCAGTGCAGGTAATAATGTAGTTTAGTTTACTATGTACACTAATTATATCCCGCGTGAACAAGTGGTAACATCAGGACAACACGTTAATGCCTCCCTGTAGCAGAACCTTCACTTAATAAAACAAACTTTGAAAAGACGTCGAAATTCTCATCTTAAAAAGAAAAACAAAACAAGTTGTAAGATAAACAGAACGAACAATACAGGAAATGAAATAAACGAAAGTGAATATTTAGTGAAAGAAATACACCTAGAGATAATCGACTTTTAGTACCCTACAGTAGATTGTATCGCCTGACAATAAACAAACGTCTTCATCACTCAGAGCTGACCTTTGCATGGGACCGAATCACATGCCAATATAAATGTATAATGAACTGGTGCCCGAAACTTATGGTCACACAATACAAGGAAAAAAGTAGCTACGTGTGTGTGTGTGTGTGTGTGTGTGTGTGTGTGTGTGTGTGTGTGTTATGAGTGTGTAAGTATCTTGTGTATTTGGAATTTGTCACCATGAACACTGCTGCCCTCTAACACTCAACACTATAAGTATTACCAAAGACGGTCGTATTGTTGATGAATTTGTGAAAACGTTTAAGGTTTTTTTTTTCATTTCATTGTCAGTTACTGGGTAATATGTCATCATTATCAACATTTTGCGGTCATTTTCCACGGTTGTGTTAGTTAGCTGCGGTTACCCGATGACAGCTCTCCATGCTGATCGAGTGCACGGTCTCTTGCAGTCTCTCGTCAGGTTCTTAACTCTAATGTCATTTCTTACGTCCCCTATGTCATTCTTGGCCTGCTTCTGGCTCTCCTCTCCACACTGAGGCTGATGCATCTCTTGACCCAACTGATATGATCCATTCTCTCCACATGCCCAAACCAACTCAGCCCTTCGCCAACACTCTCAATAACCAGTCACCCTTTTAGCTTGGAACAGGGCGTCTTCCAGTGTCACATTACACATCCAACTCACCATTCTCAAGCCAGCTTATGTCATCCTCTCTAACTGCCTTACCACATCACAATTTTCACTGCAGCTGCATACATTCTTTATTTCACGCCAAATGATGGATCTTTAGCAACTGAGTGGGCTTCAGCACCCTCACCGGCACTGATCATGTCACCCAGGTAACAGAACTCAGTGACACAGTCCTGGAACATATCTCCAATGCTGAGTTTCTCCAGCCTTCCTATGAACACACGGTTGCCTGTGTATAAAGAATATTTAAAGACAGTAACATCTTGCAGTCTTCCATCTATTCCACTGTACCTCTTGTGTACACACCTTCCACACTCACTGCACAATGCTTAGTTGCTGCCATCTCTCGCAGACAGCACATGACCATTTTCCACCCCAGGTCCCTCACCCACACCACTAATCAATACTTTTGTTGTCTCTATTCACTCTCCAGGCCCTTTGCCTCTATTCCATCCTTCTAGTTCTTAAAACTCCACTACCTCTTCGATACTATCTGTTACCAGCACTAAGTCATCAGCTTACAACAATTCCCAGGGCAGACCAGTCCTATAGTCTTGTGATATTGCCTCCAGCTCCATGATAGGGGGCTCAAGACAGACCCCAACTATCAGCTTCAGGCCCTGTAGTTCCCACGTAAGTGTTCACGATCACACTCTTCCCCAAGTCGTCCCCAACAGCACATTCCTTCATGATAACATTAGTTAAGTCTGTCCACCATTGACATGTCGACGTCGCCTGACACTTTTGGCATTTCTGCAACTATTCTTGAGCTTCCGGAAAGCCATCTTTCTATTCTTCATTTTGTCAATCACTTTCTTCATCCATTCTCTTAAGTGCGTTTTAGCCCATCACAGTGTTTAAAGACAAGAACGTACCACAATAACCTAACCTAACCAGAAAAGACTGAGGGACCAGCTGGCCTCCAGGCCCAGCCTCGTCAACTTGAAGTACCCAAACACCTCTCGCCTCAGGGTCGACTTGTGCTTTTGACTCTCACCTCTAATTCGACTAACTCTACGGTGAGTCACGAGGAGGCAGTCACTCAGGGTACTAACAAAACACATCATCCTTGGGAGGTAAAATCATAAACCAAGACCACGAAGAAAAAAAAATAGCTTTACCTTTAACCCGCCACATGCTTGAAGCTCGGAGCGGCGCACAACCTGTAACTCGCTTTATGGTGAGCGGGAAATTCATAGGCTGTGTTGTCCTCGAGTGATGTTGGCGGCCCTGAGAGTTCGCTCACCTCTCCCATGCCCCTCCCTGTTATCCTTGGTGGCCGCCACTCACCCACCACCTGCACGCTGCGAGGAACAGTTACAATTGTTCAATATAACATGTAGCGGCAAAACCATCCATGATCTTGTAAGATGTTTGTCAGTTATGTACCGTGTGTCCGTGCCTCCAGCCAACACACACACTCTGACCCCCACACCAATCTCCCTTTGTTAGATCTAAAATATCTTGGGTGTCATAGGTGTTTGTTTTTAGTGAACAAACGAGATGGAGAGTAACCCACTTCTTGGCTCCCTGTTTAAGGCGATTTCTGTTTTTGTGTGGACATTATGGTGACCTTCATGTTAGACGATACCGACGACATGTTTTTAATACTTTAAGCTTCTTTTGTATATCAGACAACACCGTGTACTCGACTGACATTACTAAAAAAAACTCGGTTACACTCTCGCCTTTAACAGTCCAGTTGTGAGTGGACGGGTCACAGGGAGGTGCTGACTCCCGCCCTTGTCACTGCTCCCGCTGTTACTGCCGCCCTTGTCACTGCTCCCACTGTCACTGCCGCCTCTGTCACTGCCGTCTGGGTGTGGAAACAACAAAACACACACACACACATACACCACGAAACCCCGAGTGCCAATGTGTACAAGCCAGGCAACACACAACCAACCAGCCCCAGGCAGTACACACCCCTACGGTATTCATCGTAGTTGTAAAGGGGTTGTAAAAGGTTGTTAAAGCGTTGTTAATAACTCCTCTATCTAAAAAACTTATAAAGAGGTTCTTATTACAACTACTAGAAATTATAACAAAATCAACCGATGAATAATACCGAAAAGTCTTTACAATCATCACCTGAGTTATGTTAACTAAGTCTCTTGAACATAAGGCGGAATTAATATCCTCATATTCACTCTTATTACTGAGGAAACTACAGATGATAAAGAAACTAAAGGGTTATGTAGATGTATATAAGGATAGACAATTATATCACGTAAAATAGTAAGATCTGTCTAGTTACTCATTATTAGACGAAATATGTATGATACTGACGCAAGATACATACATAGGGGCTCTGTATACATAAGGAGACAACATGCCTTACACTTCCTCGCTTCAAATTATCAGAATCTTCTTCTTCTTCCTGTTGTAGTAATAAAGTTTTGATGTATTCCAGGATTTATTGTATTTTTTGTGAGAAGTTTATGTAATTCAAAACCCAAGTGTGTTGCTGTCTTCACCAACCAGTATAGCGAGTGAGAAGCTCTGACACCCTACCACTGCTACCTCCTCTTCCTTCTTCTTCTACCTCCCTTTCCTCCTCCTCTTCTACCTCCTTCTTCTCCTCCTCACTCTCCTACTCCTTCTCTTCCTATTCCCCCTCCTCCTCACGCACCTCAAACAGCAGCTGTGGGTTAAGTACAATGTTTAATACAACCACAATCATTTCGCATGTTATGGAATCGTGCGCGACGTCGTGTTCAGGACTTTGCAGTGTATCCTTCATGTGACCGTGATAACTTTTGGGGGATTACCATGATTTCTTTTATCTTTTTTTATAAATTGTTAGCGACATGTGTTACCCTGAAAAGCTTTGAGGTATTTGATAAGTTTGATAATAAAGCTTTTAACAGGAGGCGGTGAAGGTGTTCGGGGATGTATCAAGTATTCAACTGTGGTTCAACAAGTGTATGGTCTTAGTATAGTGAACCTTTTTATAGTTATACATAAGAGCTATAGTGTATTACGTATATATAAGACGTGTTGGAAGTGTTATTCTTTACACATATAATAATAATAATAATAATAATAATAATAATAATAATAATAATAATAATAATAATAATAATAATAACAATAATAATAATAATAATAATAATAATAATAATAATAAGTTACGATAATTATTCGGTAATTTATTATTTGTTGATAATTTCTCTCCCATCTACCTCCCTCACTCTGCCAACTCCTCCTCACACACCCCCCTCCACCTCACCTCACTTAACCCCTCATATACCAGTGTTAGGAGTACCTCAAGGGTGTCCTGTCATCTCGCTTCTTACCTTCTTGTTAATTAATCCACCTACATACCTTACATATTCCCTCTAACCTAACCTAACCTAACCTAACCACCTGTGTACGGGCTACGCTCTTATCTGAATAAAATCATCTAGAGTTAGTAAAATAAAATAACATAACGTAACGTAACATAAAATAAAATAAAATAATAAAAGTGGCGTCCCTGTAGTGAAGGGGTTAAAGGGAACAAAATTATGACAAACTGGTTTTAATTTTTTTTTTTTTACATGTCAATTATGTTTTCAAAAGACTTTATTGAATTATGACGTCACGTGAAAATATAAGACCGAGTTTAGTTTAAGTTTTCCAGTTTGTGTTCTGAAGAAATGAAGAACTTTGCTTTTAAGAACATAAATGTATTTCTCTGTTGGAAAATCCGATGATAACTGGAGAGCTAAGAGATGACGACACCAAAATCTCAATAAATGGGAAATCCGTGGCGTTTTTTTTTAGAGAGATCCGTATTCATATATTTTTTTTAATGACGAGAACACTTAAAAAAACTAAAAAACTGAAAAATAGAAATACCTTTTATTAATAAGTAGCAAAAAACGTCAAGAGGGAATATAATATTACTATTAGATGTTACTATTAGATGTAACTGTTAGATATTATTGAAAGACATTGGTTAAAGAAATAATTACAGGTTATATAATGGAGACATATTAACCGTTCATTAAAGCCTAAAATTTCTTCAGATTTTGAGGATAAATTTCACAGATTTACCGTGGGAAAAAAATCTGGTTATAGGAAGTAACATAAACTGATGAGGATTTTGAGATAAAGGATTACTCTAATCTGAGGTGAATCTAGGATTAAGATGAGCTGACAAGGATTAATATCAGGATTTAGTTAAGAAGTGAAGAAAAATCCTACACTAAAAAAATCACTTAATCCACGAAAAATCCAGCATTAAGGACGAAGTTAATCCATTCAAGACTTGGATTAAAATCACATAAACGACCGAGAGTAATCCACAGACAGACCCGGATTACAACAAAACAGGATAAAAAGGTAATCCCACTTAAACGTCCCTTTACTTTCAGGAAAATTCGGTAATCCTGTCGAGGTGGAGAAAGTAGCAGTAATCCGGTCTAGTTGAGGAGAGAGAGCACAGTAATCCGGTCTAGTTGAGGAGAGAGAGCACAGTAATCCGGTCTAGTTGAGGAGAGAGAGCACAGTAATCCGATCTAGTTGAGGAGAGAGAGCACAGTAATCCGATCTAGTTGAGGAGAGAGAGCACAGTAATCCGGTCTAGTTGAGGGGAGAGAGCACAGTAATCCGGTCTAGTTGAGGAGAGAGAGCACAGTAATCCGGTCTAGTTGAGGAGAGAGAGCACAGTAATCCGGTCTAGTTGAGGAGAGCAGCAGTAATCCGGTCTAAGGTTAAATATGAGATTAATCCAGGATAAAATAAATCGCATTGAAGGTAAGGAGAAAAATCCACTTTAGCCGGGGATTACAATGTGACGTGGTGGAGTATAAATAGACCCGATACTGGTTATGTTGACCTAGCAAGGTTATACACACACACACACACACACACACACACACACACACACACACACACACACACCTGTCCTTATATGTATACCTGTGTGTAAGTTGATTAGTTTATGATGTAAGGTTTGAGAATTTCACTAGATTGTGTTAACTGCTGTATGTATGTATGTATGTATGTATGTACAGTATGTATGTATGTATGTATGTATGTACAGTATGTATGTATGTATGTATGTATGTATGAAAAAATAAAAATAATAATGATAATAAACGGTTTATTAATAGAGTTGCAGCCGGTGGCTGAAAATATACAGACTTTCATTTGATTTAGACATAATAATATAATATGCATTCAATACATTTACAGGGCTGTACAGTACATAAATCAGGAGTTGTTTATTATTTTAACAATAGATGGGATGGTGCTGTTTTTATATCTATCGGTGCAGGCTCTTATGGGCTGAATTTTGTTGTAGTGGCGGACTGCGCGAGGTGGGCGGGGGGTGGAAGGAGGTGGTGATGACGAGGATGGTGCAGTAGTCCACTGCCAAACCTTTCCAGTGCTTGGTGGTGGAGGTCACTGAGGGATGGCATTTCCAGGGTGGAGAGAGCGTTGGTGTAGCCGGAGTATTCTGAGTCGAGCATGATTCTGCAGGCCCTTTTCTGTACCTTCTCTAGCTGATGTCGTTGGGTGGAGTATGTATGTATGTATGTATGTATGGGGGGTAACTCATATCATCAGTTAATACAACATAACCCAGATTTAATGAATGCCTTTACATACGACCATATACACGATCATACACACACAATTATACATACACTATCATACACACATGACCATACATACACTATCATACACACATGACCATTTATACACTATCATACACATACAACCACACACACACGACCATACACACACAACCATGCACACACGACCATACACACACGACCATACACACACGACCATACACCCACGGCCATACAACCATACACGCAAAGACACAGACCTAGTTTCATAGGACCACAGAATGACCATAGATTCTCGCAGCTCACACCTGGGGAGATCTTCAGGTGACGACAGTGCTAATTAAGACCCTTACCTGCCTCGTTCTCTCTCGTCGATTCTCATGCATAAAGAGTAAAATATATACATAAGAACATAAGAACATAAGAAAGGAGGAAACTGCAGCGGGCCTATTGGCCCATACTGGGCAGTCCCGTTTACACCCAACCCCTATTGCTCATATAAGCATCCAACCTATGTTTGAAGCTATTCAGCATATTCGAGTTAATGATGATATTTGGTAACTTGTTCCATTCATCCACTACTCTGTTTCCAAACCAGTGTTTTCCTATTTCACGCCTAAATCTAAATTTGTCTAATTTAAAACCATTGTTACGAGTTCGCTCCTGGTTGGATAGTTTGAGTACCTTTGTAATGTCCCCTTTGTTTAGCCCCGACTTCCACTTATACACCTCTATCAGGTCGCCCCTCGCTCTACGTCTCTCGAGGGAGTGCAAATTAAGATGCTTTAACCTGTCTCTATACTCAAAGTTCCTAATGCCCGGGATTAGTCTTGTCATTCTCCTCTGGATTCTTTCCAATGATTCTATTTCCATCCTGTAATACGGTGACCAGAACTGAACTGTGTAATCCAGGTGTGGTCTCACAAGCGCAAGATACAGGTTTAGGATGACCTCGCTAGTCTTGTAACTAACACTCCTTTGTATGAACCCAAGTACTTTATTAGCCGTGTTACGAGCAAAAACACATTGTTTACTTGGCTTAAGGTTCCTACTTATCATTACTCCTAAATGTCTCTCGCAGTCGGATTTCTGTATGGCATCGTTGTTCATCTGGTATCTGGTTTCCCTGTTTACATCTCCTATACTGAGTACTTTACATTTGTCCACGTTGAATTTCATCTGCCATTTTTCAGACCATTCGAAATTTTTTTTTAGATCTTCCTGTAGTTTTATGGAGTCCTCATCAGATTTAATAACACGTCCTATTTTAGTGTCATCAGCAAATTTACTTATGTTGCTGTCTATGCCGATATCTATGTCGTTTATGTATATAATAAATAATAATGGTCCAAGTACTGAGCCTTGGGGAGCTCCACTTGTGACGTTGCTCCAATGGGACTTAGTGCCGTTAATGCTCACTCGCTGTTTCCTGTCCTGTAACCACGCCCTAATCCATTTAAGGATGTTACCTTGATGCCATGTGCTTCTACCTTTCCAATTAGTCTTTCGTGGGGGACTCTGTCGAAGACTTTGCTAAAGTCGAGATATACCACATCATAATTGTGCCCCTCGTCCACCGATTCGAAAACTGATGAAAAGAATGTTAATAGATTAGCTAGACAAGAACGTCCGCTTGTGAAGCCATGCTGGGAATCATTGATCAATCGGTGCTTCTCCAGGTGATTTCGTATAGAGTTTGAAATGATTGCTTCCAGTAATTTGCCTACTATTGATGTTAGACTGATTGGGCCGTGGTTAGAGGATAGTGATCTATCCCCCTTCTTGAAAATCGGTATTACATTCGCTATCCTCCAGGATTCTGGTATTACACCTGTTTTTAAGGACATGTTAAACAACTTTGCTAAGGGCATACTAAGCTCTTCCTTACATTCCCCTAATACTCTGGCAAATATCTCATCGGGACCAGGTGACTTATTAGGCTTTAGTTTGTCTATTTGCTTACTAACATCGTTACTAGTCACTACTATCTCGCTTAATTTGTTTTCTTCACTATCTCTGAATAGAGTCGGTGCCTCGGGTATCACGTTTAAATTTTCAGTGGTGAAAACTGTTGAGAAATATTTATTCAAATTATTGCTCATTTCTCCGTCATTATCAGTGAGCTCGCCGGTATCTGACCGTATTGGTCCAATCTTTTCTCGTGTTTTAGTTTGATACATTTGGTAGAATCCTTTAGGGTTTGTCTTCGCCTCCCTTGCTATCCTTACCTCATTATTCCTCTTGGCTTTCCTTATCTCGGTTTTAACTCTACTCGCCAATACCCTATAATAATCCCGGAGGTGAATTTCGCCACGCTTTATCCTTCTACCTATAGCCTTCCTTTGGCCAATGATGTTCTTTAAATAATTATTTATCCATTTAGGGTCATTGTTGTCTGATCTGAGCTTTTTGTATGGTATGTTCTGCCTTTGTGCATTAAGTAACTCATTATTTAAATTGTCGTGGAACTCGGCAATCTCAGATCTCGTTATCAGGTCGGAGTCATCTGTCAGGTTCACGGCCAAGCGCGACACCCCCTCTCTCAGCTGCCTCTTTAAACTGTCAAAGTTTGCCCTTCTGAAATATGGTACTTCAGTGGAATTTTCCATAAGTCTGCCCTGAAAATCTAACTGGAATCTAATTTCTTTGTGATCGCTGTTTGCAAGTTCGTTCCCTACCTCGACATTGCTAATGAGGTTTTCTCTGTTCGACAGAACTAAATCGAGTATATTATTACCCCGTGTGGGTTCGGTTATATGTTGACTTAGGAAACAGTCCTGGATCGTCTCGAGAAAATCCTCTGATTCTGAGTTACCCGTAAGGTCAGTCCAATCTATTTGGCCAAGGTTAAAGTCGCCTACTATACAGACTTTGTTGTGTATGGAAGCCCTGCGCATTTCATCCCAGATAAGTCGCTCATTGACTCTATCAAGATTGGGGGGTCTATATATTACTCCTGTGATTAATTTTTCCCGACCGTCGCTTAATTCTATCCAAATTGTTTCTGTATTCCGCTCAGTTTTTATTTCCTTATTTATTTATATAGACAATGCAGGTATACAGTTCACCATGTATATAGACAATGCAATCCTACAATATGTCACTGGGAAGGATGTAGTCGCTCGCCCTCCTGCACAAACGGGTATACTCCCCCCTCCCCTGTGTGCGCGCGCGCGTGTGTGTGTGTGTGTGTGTGTGTGTGTGTGTGTGTGTGTGTGTGTGTGTGTGTGTGTGTGTGTGTGTGTCAGGGGGCTTACATACATCGAGGCGAGATCCTATACATTACCACCTTAATTACACCATCGTCTCACCTGTACAATTACCTGTCATCTGTGCCCACCTGTTACCTAAAAACATATGGGGTATTTTATGTGTGTTTGTGAAGACCTTCGGAAGATATTCATAAAAATATCTCGGAAACGATTTTTTTTAGACAATGGTGATGAGTCTACAGGGGAGATTGATGGGTCTACAGGGGAGATTGATGGGTCTACAGGGGAGATTGATGAGTCTACAGGGAAGCTTGATGAGTCTACAGGGGAGATTGATGGGTCTACAGGGGAGATTGATGGGTCTACAGGGGAGATTGATGAGTCTACAGGGAGAACTGATGAGTCTACAGGAATAATTGATGAGTCTACAGGGAAGATTGATGAGTCTACAGTGAAAAATTTATGAGTCTATACCGGGAAAATTCAATGATGAATGAAGGCAAGAGAGAGAATGATGAAGAGTTGGGAGACGATAGCAGGTGTAAGGAAAGTGCTGGGTACTATTAATCCCCTGAGTACGATTATTTAGCCCCTTGAGTACGATAACTTAACCCTTGAGTACGATGATTTAGCCCCTGAGTACGATGAATTAGCCCCTTGAGTACGATAACTTAAACCCTTGAGTATGATAACTTAACCCCTTGACACCCAGCCTGAGGGGACATGAAACACTCGCTCTACCTTACAACAGCACAGACAGGTTAGGTTAGGTTAGGTTAGGTTAGGTTAGGTTGTTTTAGCGTTAGGATAGTTATTATTCGGATAAAATAAGCTGAGGTCTAATCTTTGGGTGAAATAAGCTGGATGACCTAATTTTCAGTTAAGCTGGGGCCTAATATTTGGGTAAATTAAGCTGGGGGACCTAATATTCAGGTGAGCTGGAATAAAAACACTAAGCATGCTAGTGTGTTGTGTGAAGGAAACTTAAAACTATTGAGAACAAACTTAACGAACGGAGAATTGAGGTGAATGTCTTACAGAGTCAAGGAGATCATGTGTGTTTTTATTTATACAACAACATTGTCTTCACTGAGGAGGACAATGTTGGACGGTTACCAAGAACAAAATCTACTAGTGTCTAAGGAAGTAAGCATTAGAGGCAGATCCTTAACAGCCTTGAGTGGTGGAGGGAGTGTAGGAGTGCCACCCAGGACGTCACTATGGTACTGATGTAGGATGACTCACGAGGGTTGTGCCTAGTAAAGGAGTAGTATGACCCGCCTACTGGATGATCAGGTTGTATGATGCAGAGAGACAGAAAGAAAGGATCTGAGTTCAAGGCAACCAGATATATCTATGGGGCCCGTACAGGTACTCCTCGCTATGGTCAGGTACAGTACACTTATTGGCTGACCTTTATGCCTTCGGCGTGGCCATTCATCTCAAGAACTCTGACCGTAAGAGATGGAAGTACCGGGTGGTGAGGCCTGCAGGTAAGTACACACTAATGTCAGTCTTGAGGTGTGTGTGGCCAACCTGATGAAGGGTTTAGGGTTTGGAAACAATTTCGATGGTTGCCTACAATGGTGCGGTAGATGGTCAGTGGGACCAAGGTCTTGAGTGGGACAGTGTGGCCCAAGGCTGCGGGGGCCATGACCTGACTGAGACGGCGCCTCTCAGGGGTAACGTCATCGTCGAGGGCACAGACGAAGAGCTGCCAGAGTCTGGGTTTTTTCCGTGGTGGTCGTCAACTTGGTGTAAACTGTCACGTCTACCCGGCACACATGTCACACCTGAGCGAGAAAGCAACCATGTGCTACACACAGTTTGCCTAAGACCAGGATGATGCTATGTTTCTTTGTTGTTGGGAGAGTTCCCGACACAGCTCAACGAGGAAGCGCTGGCCATGTTCTACCTGAGCCATCAAGTATGTGGAGACGGGAATAGGAGTTGGAATGTTGTGTTTTCCGATCAGCTGGTCCAAGGAGCGTACTCTCTGCATGGTAACTCTACCCAGATGAGGTGGCGGGTTGGGTAAGACTGTACCTCTTGTTGTGAGTGATGCAGTTCCTTGACCATGAGGACGAGGAGTGTAATGGAGAGAGAGAGAGAGAGAGAGAGAGAGAGAGAGAGAGAGAGAGAGAGAGAGAGAGAGAGAGCTAAAAGACTACCTGTCCACTATAACTACATGTTCACAGTTCCAATATGTTCAATTATAACTACATGTTCACTATAATTACATGTTCACTAAAACTACATGTTCACGATATCAACATGTTCACTATATCAACATGTTCACTATAAGGTTTACTATATCACCATGTTCACTATAAGGTTCACCAGATCAACAAGTTCACTATAAGGTTCACTATACCAACAGGTTCATAACTACATGTTCACTACAAGGTTCACTAAATCAACATGTTCATAACTACATGTTCACTACAAGGTTCACTATATCAACATGTTCATAACTACATGTTCACTACAAGGTTCACTATATCAACATGTTCATAACTACATGTTCACTACAAGGTTCACTATATCAACATGTTCATAACTACATGTTCACTACAAGGTTCACTATATCAACAGGTTCATAACTACATGTTCACTACAAGGTTCACTACATATTCACTATAACAGGTTCAGCCTCTTACTACATTATTTCTTACACCTCACAAACTGAGTCTCTTGTCTGGTCCTCCGCGTGTTGGATTATAATAAAAATGAACAGTCTTACACTAACAACGGCAACGAGCGCCGGGCACACGCCCAGCCAACGAGGGCAAAAACAGAAAACTCGACCACTTGACCCCAGTGACCCGTATGAGGGCCCAATGGGTCGAGGAAAACATAACAGAGTTCTAAAGCCTGAACTCTATTGGGAGCCGTAATCGGTCCTGGAGGTTCCATTATCAAGGAGCTACAAGAACTGTTTCGGTTAGGGTACTAGTTCCTCGCAAGGAGCCGGGGACGAGCCCATTCTCATTGAGGGCAAAAACAAAACCAGTTAGAGACGCAGCTCTGCGTCAACAACTCATCCAGAACGAAGAGCGGCGGCGCAGGTTAACACTCCGGTTAGTCGGAGTTTAAGCATCCCCAAGGCCTATCACAGCAAAATTATCGGGTTCCAAGGCCAAACATCCGGCACCTGACTTCATCACTGAAAATACACATAATGGTTCCTCATAAATATGATAAAAGTGAGCTGATCACCCTCACAGGTCTTCCTCAACAGGTGACCAAGGGTCAACGAGGTATACGATCTGATAAAAAATTATCTCAAAGGTGATGACAACTCACTCTCCAATCCAACTCCCAAAAAAAAAAAAAAAAAAAAAATTAAAAAAAAAAAAAAAAAAAAAAAAAAAAAAAGGACCCTCTCACCACTGGCCTCCACGGTGGCTCGGAAACTCAGGATTTATCTCTGGGGCTAACAGTGGTTTATTATTATTAATATTATATATTATTATTATTATTATTATTATTAATTATTATTATTTGAGAGCCAAAGACAGACAAAAAGACAGAGAAAGAAAAAAAAGAGAGAGAGAGAGAGAGAGAGAGAGAGACTACTTGACACAGCGACCACAAGACAATACAGTACAGCGGACGGACTAGGAAGTTGCCTCACTCTCTAGGGAAAGCTTAAGAGGTTGTTATCACCATAATGACGTCAACTAAGTCTCCTGTAATACGAGAGTGTACAAATTATACCCCATTCACTCCCGGAGAACACGATGAGGAAGACGACCATAGGAGACAAGACAGTTCACATCAGAAGTTTTACATGAGACTTGATGATTTTGTGGTTCTTTTCTTCTCCATCTTTTATAACGAGTACCTGAGGAGGACGACACACACACACACACACACACACACACACACACACACACACACACACACACACACACACTAAATAAAGTTAACAAAACAGTGAACGTGACGTAGATATTCTGGACGGAGAGGAGAAGGTCCCAGTTATCAAGGCAGACAGACTTCTACAGATCATGAGACAGTGAACAGAAGAAGACGATATGATCTTGACAGGTGAGTGGAGGTTCTATCAACACACCTGAGGGGCCCCAGGGACACAGGAGCGACTATTAGGCCCCAACACTCACCATTAACCTGGAGATGAGAGTCTACCTGCCAGCCGATTCAGTTGTCAAGAGTGTCTGTCTGTCTGTCTGTCTGTCTGTCTGTCTGTCTGTCTGTCTGTCTGTCTGTCTGTCTGTCTCCGTCCACAACAAGAAAGACGATAAAGGTGTTCTCAAGTGAATATATTCCCTGGATGTAGAGCTGGTGAGGGAGGGGAGAACCATCCATTGAGTGAGTGAGTGAGTGAATGGTGGTAGTGAGTGGTGGTGGTAGTGAGTGGTGGTGGTAGTGGTAATGGTGGTGGAGCTCTGGAGGCATATGAAGAACAGCAACCAAACCTTCATGCGTCATAAGTTCGTCAGTATCCTGTAGAAGGCAAAAACAACCCCCAGACTTCCCTAAGCCATCTGAGACACAGCACCTTCAGACGCGCCCCTGCTGGTCCGGAACAACACGTGAAGCCCCCCACACCAACACGCCCCGCTGCTGACCACTTACTATGAACACCTCAGACACTAGATGACACTATGACACTCTATGACACAACCGACACTTACTCCGAGGTGTCTGGTTACTCCGCCTGGGCTCAAAACATGATGATGGTGTTGATGCACTCACCTGTAACCATATTGTAGACGTGGCCGGACAGATGGCCGAAGGACATTTGGCCGAGGGACTTTTCACCGATGGACATTTGACTTAGGTAGGTAGGGGATACCAACAGGGAGGTACTACCGCCTGGGAAGATATTGGAAGCATAATGTGTTGTCTAATGAGTCCCTGCTGCCATATGTGACCAAGTCCCAGGTTGCTGATCTGACTTTCTGCCTCATTTACACACAATTGCAGGATCTCAATTGTTTCTCATACCATTGACAACACAACATACATATATTGTTTCTCACTCTTGATTTTTTTGTATTACTTTATCATCATCATCAGGTGGGCTGATCCCCGTAAAAAAAAAAAGACATTTCACTGACGGACAATAGACCGAACGGACATTTGGGCGAATGGACATATGACCTTTTAAATTTTTATTAATTTTTTTTCTTCTTTGCATGTATTTGCTTTATAAAACACAGGATAAAAATATTACATAATTGAAATGTGATACATTTGCATGAAAGAAAATTCTGTTTTTGCACATTTGTATAGGCTAGGTCAGGTTAGGTTAGGTTCGACCATTTGTCCATTCGGCTAAATATCCGTTCGGCCAAATGTCCGTCAGTGAAATGTCCGTCGGTGAAATGTCCGTCGGCCGAACGTCTGTCGGCCAAGTGACCGGGAGCCGTTGTAGAACGTTTCCCAAAAGTTTAATTACTTATTGCACAGGTACACTAATGACCTTTACTCACTCCACTGTTAAGGAAAAATAATGAACTTACCTCGTATTAGCTAGCGTTAGTCATGGCATAGAAAACGAGATTAATGAGGGGAAGTATGGAAAGAAAACGGATGGGGGGGGCTTCGGAGCCGCTTCGGGAAATACAGCGTAACTTTGTGGAGGAGGGAGAGGAGAGGAGAGGAAGGGAAGGGAAGGGAAGGAGGCTACAGTACTAAACTACAAGACAGTATTGGAAGAGTACAAAGACAAACACACACACAAACTTCAACGTCTAGAAGAGCCTCATTACCTCCTGTGGCCTCGTCAGTATCCCCGTCGTGAGAAGAAAAAGGAAAATAGTTGGTAATAAATCGTTTTCTTATTATAAATGGAAGGTAGACAGTGAGGTCTCCTGAGGAAGTTGTGATGGAGCATACGTAATGACCCCATGACCCGCACCAGCAGGTAATACTGACGAAGGAACCCATCAGATACTCATTCTTATTCATGATCTTCCTCACTCACTCACCCGTTTATACCGTACACACACACACACACACACACACACACACACACACACACACGTCAAGGCAGATACAACTAGGCAGCATCTTATCTTATTCTCTGTTTCTCTACAGATGTTGTAAATTGTAAACAAGTAATTATTTTTATTTACAGGAGACTGAAAGTAAACAACGTAAACAATAATGAAATCAGCGGCCGGACTGTCTTATCATTGTTGACTTTATGAGAAAAAATAATTACTACACAGAAATTGCAATTGATTTCGTTGACATGATTAATGACTTGCATTTAACCGTTGTCTGTTAATCACGAAGAAAAAATAAATTAAACGAAAATCCGGACCAAAAAATCGATAGCACAACCCCAAGTCGGTCTAATTTATATAACCCGGAATTAGAACGTCAGATATTACCCCCCCCCCCCAAAAAAAAACCCATCGAAACAAAATATTAATAAAAACAAAAAACAAAATTAGAACTAGAATGTGTTTATTTTTATATTATATTCGTTGTTTAGTATTGAGTTTTGTCTTACAGGTTGTTGAAGACTTTATTGATGATGGAAATATATCTTGCTCAACACTCAAGAGGGTCGGTGACGTCACGGTGTTGTTGATTTATCGAACCATTTGTCTTATGTCAGGAAGGGTGATGCTGCTTATTATTATTATTATTATTATTATTATTATTATTATTATTATTATTATTATTATTATTATTATTATTACTTTTGGCGTGAGGGAGGAGGGGTTGAGGGAGGAAGGGTTGAGGGAGGATGGGTTGAGGGAGGATGGGTTGAGGGAGGATGGGTTGAGGAGGAGGGTTGATGAGGGTTGAGGAGGATGGGTTGAGGGAGGAGGGGGTTGAGGAGGAGGGTTAGGGAGGATGGGTTGAGGAGGATGGGTTGAGGGAGGAGGGGTTGATGGGGAGGGTTGAGGAGGATGGGTTGAGGAGGATGGGTTGAGGAGGAGGGTTGAGAGGGAGGTTGAGGAAGGGGTTGAGGAGGAGGGTTGGGGAGGATGGGTTGATGGGGAGGGTTGAGGAGGAGGTTGAGAGGAGGTTGAGAGGAGGGTTGAGAGGGAGGGTTGAGAGGAGGTTGAGGAGGAGGGTTGAGGAGGAGGGTTGAGGAGGATGGGTTGAGAGGGAGGGGTTGAGAGGGAGGGGTTGAGGAGGAGGGGTTGAGAGGGAGGGGTTGATGGGGAGGTAACTAAGGTGTTTCTCATCATTTCTCTCATAAAATAAACTCATTATTTTCTTCTCACTCGACTTTTAAAAATCTACTTCAGACTTAACAACAAGGACACCCCCACCCTTCCCCCCTCCCTAACCCCTTTACCCTTCCCCAACCCCCCTCCCCTGAACAGTTATGACCACCTACGGAACGGGTTTTTTTATATATATAGACACCCCAGTTAACGTATTGGTGTAGTTAACTAGAGATGGATGAATGAGGTGAACATACCCCCCGTGTGTGTGTGTGTGTGTGTGTGTGTGTGTGTGTAGACCCCTAAAAACTCAGGGTTACATCAACAGTATATATATATATATACCTGTGAGACGAACGTTAAACATGCATCTGGAATAATTCAGGAGAACTAAAAGGAAAAATACCAGACACACCTAAGTTTATATTTTTTTCCGTGTGTATTAAAGGTTAGTTCACAGATAAGAGTTGACGTAATGTTACAAATGTCTTCTTTAAACACATCCTCCTCCACACACACACACACACACACACACACACACACACACACACACACACACATGATGTAGGTAGATGTTTCACGATATAAGTATTGCTGCACATCATAAAGGTAACGAGAAATTAACACAAGGGGTGACTTAGATACAGAGAACATGGTAGAGATTGTTGGGGAAGAAGGTTTGGCGGAAATAATGTGTGTGTGTGTGTGTGTGTGTGTGTGTGTGTGTGACTCGGATAAAAGTGTGGCAAAAGACTAAAATGGGGGAGCAGGTGTGGCCATGACCCCAGCAGGTGTGGCCATGACCCAAGCAGGTGTGGCCATGACCCCAGCAGGTGTGGCCATGACCCCAGCAGGTGTGGCCATGACCCAAGCAGGTGTGGTCATGACTCCAGCAGGTGTGGCCATGACCCCAGCAGGTGTGGCCATGACCCAAGCAAGTGTGGCCATGACCCCAGCAGCAGGTGTGGCCATGACCCCAGCAGGTGTGGCCACCCCAGCAGGTGTGGCCATAACCCCCAGCCCCCAGCAGGTGTGGCCATGACCCCAGCAGGTGTGGCCATGACCCCAGCAGGTGTGGCCATGACCCCAGCAGCAGGTGTGGCCATGACCCCAGCAGCAGCAGGTGTGGCCATGACCCCAGCAGGTGTGGCCATGACCCCAGCAGGTGTGGCCATGACCCCAGCAGCAGGTGTGGCCATGACCCCAGCAGCAGCAGGTGTGGCCATGACCCCAGCAGCAGGTGTGGGGTTATGGACCGCTACAGGAGACACGCCTCACTGCTCCCGCTACAACAGTTTCAACGGCTGACATTACCATTATTTTTCTCACTATTTTCCTCGGCTGATGTTCCTGTGTTTGTTGTGTCTGGTCCCCCCTACACACGCTCTGGCCTGTGTACACGTGTCGCTATGTGTGTACACGTGCTGCTATGTATACACGATTCCGCTGTGTGTACACGTATTCGCTATGCGTATACATGTCCGCTATGTGTGTACACGTGTTCTTTATGTGTGTACACATGGCTGCTATATGTTTACACATGTCCGCTAATTGTGTTCACGAGTCCGCTATGTATGTGCATGATTCCACTATGTGTGTACACGTTTTCGCTATGTGTGTATACATGTCTGTTATAATAATAATAATAATAATAATAATAATAATAATTGACGGTTTATTGAAAAGGTTCTGCAGCCCGAAGGCTGAAAATATACATTGGACATAAATGACTTATTACACACATTGGTGGTTTAACAAAAGCCTTCATTAGAGAAAGGTGAAGGAACATACAGTGAACATACAGATTAATGTAGGTGTTGAACAGCAAACTCGTAGTGTAGTAACTCTCTCCCAGATGGTGTAGTAGTTATGTGTGTGTACACGTGCCCGCTGTGTGTGCATGAGTCCGCTATGTGTGTATACGAGTCCGCTATGCCGCTATGTGTGTACAGATGCCAGCTATGTATATGTACACGTGCCCGCTATGTGTGTATACGAGTCCGCTGTGTGTAAACAAGTCCGCTATGTGTGTACACATACCCGCTGTGTGTACACGAGTCCGCTATATGTATACACGTGCTCGATGTGTGTAAAATTATCTACTAGGTATGTGTACATGTGTCCGTTATGTGTGTGTGTACATGTTCTTTACTGCGTCTGTGTGTACTTTCTCTTCTATTTGTATTATGTTCTCTGATAGGAGTGTGTGTGTGTGTGTGTGTGTGTGTGTGTGTGTGTGTGTGTGTGTGTGTGTGTGTGTGTGTGTGTGTGCAGTCTTCGCTACATGTAGGCACTCCACCGTGTGTGTACATGTTGTCGTTTATGTACTGTATGTGTATACACAGCGGAGGAGAACAAGGAGACATAAACAGAAAGGGAGGAATGACAGGAACAGGGAAGACGTGTGACTGAGAGAGACAATAACAGATTAATAACAATGTAGCACCACCACCACAGTCACCACCACCACCACAGTCACCACCACCACAGTCACCACCACCATCACACCACCACCACCACCACCACCACCACCACCACAGTCACCACCACCACCACAGTCACCACCACCATCACCACCACCACCACCACCACAGCCACCACCACCACCACCACCACAGTCACCACCACCATCACCACCATCACCACCACCACCACCACAGTCACCACCACCACCACAGTCACCACCACCATCACCACCACCACCACCACCACAGTCACCACCACCACCACCACCACAGTCACCACCACCATCACCACCACCATCACCATCACAGTCACCACCACCATCACCACCACCACAGTCACCACCACCATCACCACCACAGTCACCACCACCATCATCACCACCACCACCACCACCACCAGTCACCACCACCACCACCACCACAGTCACCACCACCATCACCACCACCATCACCATCACAGTCACCACCACCATCACCACCACCACAGTCACCACCACCATCACCACCACAGTCACCACCACCATCACCACCACCACCACAGTCACCACCACCATCACCACCACCACCACCACCACAGTCACCACCACCACCACCACCACAGTCACCACCACAGTCACCACCACCATCACCACCACCACAGTCACCACCACCGTCACCACCCAGAAGAACACACACTCAGTCTACCAAGAAACCTCCTCCCTGCCTCGCCACACCCCGTAGAAGGAGCCATTTCCTGTAGGTATTATCATCGGTGTGCTGCCACTCCCACAGGCCCAGAGAACCGTCGCAATGTGGATAAATTTATGTGAGGTCACCTGCCGCCAGGAGATGACACGTGATTACCCTGATGATTTTCTCTGTAACACAAGGCTTGGTCGGTGTTAGGTGGTTCAGGAAATACGGTCGGGCGAGGCAGCTAAGAACCAAGGCTGAAGACAAAAACACACACACACACACACACACACACACACAAAAAGCAGGGAATATATTGTTTTATTTGGCCTGTGTTGATGTGGTGGTCCCGTTAGGTTTCATTCTTCTTCTTTGTCGTCAGTTTCCCAGCCGCACATTATCTCCCAGCGTCAGATAAGACTTTACATCATAATACTGTACGGAGAGGACCTTGGTATATGACAGCCTACGTTGTATTGTTTAGGAGGTTATCACCGCCTGGCAGCCTTTTAGGGAGAGAAGGTGAGAGGTTAAGAACTGCCTCACGACCACTGCCCGGCCCGGCCCACCACATTACCGGACCCAGATGGCGGTGTACACGCTGACACAGGGATCACACTATATCATACACCAAGACCTGGTCGCTATTTCAATTAAGCTTATATCCTGCTCTATAAAATATTCCATACGTAGAGCTTGAATGGTAGAGTAAACACAATGTCCTGAGCCGACTGGTAAAGGGATGCAGCTTGACACTTTACTTGTGAGAAAATAATATAGACACAGAGGAAGGTCTCTCTCGATGACTTGTCAGAGATAATGAAGCTGATTGATTTTGACGAGTTGCATGTTCGATGTTATGATGTTTATTAGGTCTCTCTCTCTCTCTCTCTCTCTCTCTCTCTCTCTCTCTCTCTCTCTCTCTCTCTCTCTCTCTCTCTCTCTCTCTCTCTCTCTCTCTCTCTCTCTCTCTCTCTCTCTCTCTCTCTCTACACACACACAATCAGTTCTCAAGGCCGCCACACAAAACTCTGGTGTCCGGCCACAATACCTGCCTCTCTATTATAATTCTTATTTACTCCCGGTGGGTTTACAAATACCAAGGGGTGAAACTTCTCATTCAAAAATAAAGACATTCTCTCCTGGTAACATCATCCTGAACTAGTGCTATGTAAACAGTTAAAAAGTGACAACATTGAGGTGAAAAAAGAAACCTGAACTCCTTGACAAAAGACACACAAGATAATATTAATGTTGGAGTTGTATAAATATTCACAAATAACTTTACATAAAAAAAAAGTGCTTCTAAGGAAATCCAGACATGACGTCATATACCCTATAACACTCAGGGTCACATACAACCGCCCTGTGAGTTCTTCCAGCCCATACTTCGTTGTTAACTACACCAGGAGGGTCACCACAAAAATAATCAGTTCACAAGATCAAATAAATATTGACTTTTTTAGTGGTGACGTTAATGGTAAATGAGTTGAACACATATAATGGTGACAAGAGACAGAGTGAATCCCTACCTTCAAGAACTAGAATGTAACACTGTGAACCTCGCTATACTTCCCTGCCCTCCCCCGCTCCAGGACACACATCTGGGCGTACACAGTCTTCTACACCGTCCTACACCCTGCTCAGTATGGACAGGCCCTGAACTGACTGACTGACTCAAAAATAATCCTAATAAAGTGAAGCAGTCTTTGACCTTTGTGTTCCAGGGCCATATGCTTATACCCGTTTAGTCCTGTATGGATAATTGAACTTCTTTAAGTTGTTTGATGAGGGGATGGCCGAGAGCCATGCCTCAACCATCGAGTCATACCACCCATGGACCCACTCAGCCCTCCCCCCCCCCTCCCCGTGTGTGTGTGTGTGGGGGGGGGGAGGGGGGAGGACAATGAAGCCTATCCGACCTTGTCTTTTAACACTATGCCTCTTGATCAACACTACTCACTCACTTAACCTACACTAAATGTCGTAGATTTTGCTTCCAAGATCAAATTTCGGGATGACCTCGTCCAACCGCGGAAAAGAGCGAGGCGGCAGGTTACCTCAATGACTTTCAATGGAATTTTCAGGCTTGGCAAGTGTCCTCTACAAGACTACTTTTTGCAAGCATTTTCTCAATCCCTAACTGTTCTCCGTACGAGTCCTGAGCAGCGAAACCGATACTTAATAGCCCAAAGCTTGCAGGAAACAGGATCACGCTCAACACTTAAGTATAGTCGAGGCGTTGAAAAAGATGAGATTACAATTATTCCATTCGTTGGTTGTTGTGTGTGTGTGTGTGTGTGTGTGTGTGTGTGTGTTTACATCCTGAAGACAAGAAGACCCGCTATCTCCCGCCAGGTGGTGAGGCCCCCAGGAACTCCGTCAGTATACCTATCTGGGAATGTAATTAACTGAAGGATACAAAGAAACCAATTAAATATACCTGTACATCTCCCACCTGTGTTTATATATCTATTGGTTACATTTTTGTTTACCTTGTATGACTATCTGGGAGTGTTTACAATTGGTCGACCCGTGGACACAAGACACCCATGACGTCATCACTCCCTCTCTCTCTCAAGTGACAGCACAACACAATCTTACCAACGACAGCACGAGCAACGAACAACGCCAGGCTCCCTCACCTGCCGGCAATGACACAAAATATGGAAAGATTCACCAGGCGAACGCTTACCTACGTTGGCGCTCTTTGATGACAAGAGTACAAGAATTAGTGAAAATATGAAGAAACTATATGCAAACGTTCAAGGTATTATTATTGTTGTTGTTGTTGTTGTTGTTGTTGTTGTTGTTGTCAGAGCTTAAATAAAAACTTGTTTACCAAATTATGTCTAGATAAGAATTCTCGCATCAAGATGTAAGAAAGAAACACCATCCCTTATAAAGTTGTCCCACACCTGTACCACACCTGTCCTACACCTGAGACAACTACCAGGTTGATTGTGGACCATTAAGCTCGTTTTCCACACCTGAAGCCCCCCCCCCTCCACTGTCTCGTTAACCACACCTGCCAGGAGACACATGTGTAATGGTGGTTGGTCATGGTGTGTGATGGTGGTTGGTCATGGTGTGTGATGGTGGTTGGTCTGGTGTGTGATGGTGGTTGGTTCATGGTGTGTGATGGTGGTTGGTCATGGTGTGATGGTGGTTGGTCATGTGTGATGTGATGGTCATGGTGTGATGGTGGTTGGTCATGGTGTGTGATGGTGGATGGTCATGGTGTGTGATGGTGGTTGGTCATGGTGTGTGATGGTGGTTGGTCATGTGATGGTGGTTGGTCATGGTGTGGTGGTGATGGTCATGGTGTGTGATGGTGGATGGTCATGGTGTGTGATGGTGGTTGGTCATGGTGATGGTGGTTGGTCATGGTGTGGTGGTGGATGTCATGGTGTGTGATGGTGGTTGGTCGTGTGTGATGGTGGTTGGTCATGGTGTGTGATGGTGGTTGGTCATGGTGTGTGATGGTTGGCTGGTGTGTAATGGTGGTTGGTCATGGTGTGTATGGTGGTTGGTCTGGTGTGTGATGGTTGGTCATGGTGTGTTGTGGTAGTGGAGGTTCGGTGTGTGATGGTGGTTGGTCATGGTGTGTGATGGTGGTTGCTCATGGTGTGTGATGGTGGTTGGTCATGGTGTGTGATGGTGGTTGGTCATGGTGTGATGGTGGTTGGTCATGGTGTGTGATGGTGGTTGGTCATGGTGTGTGATGGTGGTTGGTCATGGTGTTGTGGTAGTGGTGGTCATGGTGTGTGATGGTGGTTGGTTGGTGTGTGATGGTGGTTGGTCGGGGTGTGATGGTGGTTGGTCATGGTGTGTGATGGTGGTTGGTTCATGGTGTGTGATGGTGGTTGGTCGGTGTGTAATGGTGGTTGGTTCATGGTGTGTGATGGTGGTTGGTAATGGTGCGTGATGGTGGTTGGTCATGGTGTGTGATGGTGGTTGGTCATGGTGTGTATGGTGGTTGGTTCATGGTGTGTGATGGTGGTTGGTCATGGTGTGATGGTGGTTGGTTCAGGTGTGTAATGGTGGTTGGCTCATGTGTGATGGTATGGTTCATGGTGTGTAATGGTGGTTGGTCATGGTGTGATGGTGGTTGGTCATGGTGTGTGATGGTGGTTGGTCATGGTGTGTGATGGTGGTTGGTCTCATGGTGTGTGATGGTGGTTGGTCATGGTGATGGTGGTTGCTCATGGTGTGTGATGGTGGTTGCCTGGGGTGTGATGGTGGTTGGTTCATGGTGTGTGATGGTGGTTGCTCATGGTGTGTGATGGTGGTTGCTCATGGTGTGTGATGGTGGTTGGTCATGGTGTGTGATGGTGGTTGGTTCATGGTGTGTGGTGGTTGCTCACGGTGTGTGATGGTGGTTGGTTCATGGTGTGATGGTGGTTGGTCGTGGTGTGTAATGGTGGTTGGTTCATGGTGTGATGGTGGTTGGTAATGGTGCGTGATGTTCTGCGGTGTGTGGGGTTGGTCATGGTGTAATGGTGGTTGGTTCATGGTGTGTGATGGTGGTTGGTCATGGTGATGGTGGTTGGTTCATGGTGTGTAATGGTGGTTGGCTCATGGTGTGTGATGGTGGTTGGTTCATGGTGTGTAATGGTGGTTGGTCATGGTGTGTGATGGTGGTTGGTCGGTGTGTGATGGTGGTTGGTCATGGTATGGTGGTTGGTTCATGGTGTGTGATGGTGGTTGGTCATGGTGTGTGATGGTGGTTGCTCATGGTGTGTGATGGTGGTTGCTCATGGTGTGTGATGGTGGTTGGTCTCATGGTGTGTATGGTGGTTGCTCATGGTGATGGTGGTTGCTCATGGTGTGTGATGGTGGTTGGTCATTGTGTGATGGTGGTTGCTCATGGTGTGTGATGGTGGTTGGTTCTGGTGTGTTGTGGTAGTGGTGGTTCTGGGGTGTGATGGTGGTTGCCTACGGTGTGTGATGGTGGTTGCTCATGTGTGTGATGGTGGTTGGTTGGTGTGTGATGGTGGTTGCTCTGGGTGTGTGATGGTGGTTGCTCATGGTGTGTGATGGTGGTTGTCTGGTGTGTGATGGTGGTTGTTCAGGTGTGATGGTGGTTGGTCATGGTGTGATGGTGGTTGGTTCATGGTGTGATGGTGGTTGCCTGGTGTGTGATGGTGGTTGCTCATGGTGTGATGGTGGTTGCTCGTGGTGATGTGGTCAGTGTGTGATGGTGGTTGCTCATGGTGTGTGATGGTGGTGGTCGCGGTGTAATGGTGTGTCATGGTGTGTATGGTGGTTGCCTGGTGTGATGGTGGTTATGGTGATGGTGGTTGATCTGGTGTGTGATGGTGGTTGGCATGGTGTGTGATGGTGGTTGCTCATGGTGTGTGATGGTGGTTGCTCATGGTGTGTGATGGTGGTTGGTCAGAGTGTGATGGTGGGTCATGGTGTGTGATGGTGGTTGGTTCATGGTGGTGGTGTTTGCAGTGTGATGGTGGTTGGTCATGGTGTGATGGTGGTTGGTCGGTGTGATGGTGGTTGCTCATGGTATGTGATGGTGGTTGCTCATGGTGTGTGATGGTGGTTGGTCATGGTGTGTGATGGTGGTTGGTCATGGTGTGTGATGGTGGTTGCTCATGGTGTGTGATGGTGGTTGGTCATGGTGTGTGATGGTGGTTGCTCATGGTGTGTGATGGTGGTTGCTCATGGTAGCTTTTCATTAACTCTATGGCTCATCTTCTATGACGTCACTGCCTCAGAGACGTCAATACATGATGACGTCATATCATAACGATGACGTCATTACTTCTCAAAACTATTTCGTCCACCAATCGAACTCTCGGGGCTACTGACGTCACTCCTTGGGGCACGTCATAGCTTCATTATTTCATGACGTCATTACTGCGCATCAAAATGGCTGCCCTGACGTCATACACACGTTTTATCACTGCGTTCATCTTGTTCGTGTCGACGTCAACCCACACACACACACACACACACACACACACACACACACACACACACACACACACACACACTGTTTACCATTGTTTGTATACCTGTATAGAATATGCTATCTATCTATTCATATCTATCTATCTATCTATCGTGCACGCGACAGACCTCCTCCTACTACTGTTGTGTACTGTGTTACCTGTGTTGTGTTACCTGTGTTGTACTGTGTTACCTGTGTTGTGTTACTTTGTGTTGAGTACTGTGTTACCTGTGTTGCATGCTGTGTTATCCGTAAAAAGAACTAAAGTAATTAACTCATCAGTAGGTAATCACCAGGTGCGCAGGAAGTTAATACGTAGATTAGGAAAACTATGTCTCTTCCTAAGAACGTATGAGTCAGTATCTTCCCGGACAGTAGCTACCTGACGCTACTCATTACTTCCGGTGAGGATGACCTGCCACGTTCCGGGTAAAGGCGGTGGTTAGTTAGGCTCCGAGATGACGTCAACGGAACTGCGACCCGAGAGTGGTTGAGCGAGTTCGTGACGTCAGCCGCACGGAAGCCAGCCAGTGGTTATAAGAGTTGATGACGTAAACGGCACAGCATTGACGTGTTGGTTACCATGAATGAAGTCAATGGGTAACAATGGCGACGATTCTATAGATGTACACACACACACACACACACGAGGGAGGTTCACATGGTGCAATACTTATAAGAAGAAAATTATGACCACAAGCTGAGCACAATTTATCTATTTCCTGTGTGTGTGTGTGTGTGTGTGTGTGTGTGTGTGTGTGTGTGTGTGTGCAATAGTCAAGGTTATGGATATTGATTCGTAAACACAAGATCCTCAAGATCATTATGTGCCGTTACCTCACGTCAACCACTACTACTATTACAACTGCTACTACTACTTATTATGGCCTCCAACCTCCCCTTATAATATTACTACTACTACTACTACTATTTAAATTTTTACGTGGCCTCCAGCCTCCCCCAATAGCCGCACCTTCGCCACCATTTAATTACCTTAATATTAAATATCCTAATACATAAGTAGCTATCCCAGCTGTGTTGAATTAGTTGAGCCGCAGATCTATGCGGCATTAAGTGACTGTAGCCTCATAGTCAATATCTGCAGCAGTTGTCGGAGTTGGGGCAGAAGCTCTCGTTCCCCTGAGGCAGAGCAAAGCCGACCGAAGGAGAGAGAAGGACAGTCGACATCTCATCCAGGCTGTAACATAACTTCTGGGCTGCTGCTTCTGTTCGGAGATCACCTCCATGAGTCTGGCGTAGAAACATCTTGCAACTTGGGCCCATCCCACCAGAGGTTGTGAACACTAGAGGAGTGTACTATTACTACTACTACTACTACTACTACTACTACTACTATTACTACTACTACTACCAGGGAGAGATGTAAAAATGGTGTGTGTGGGGAGAAGGCATCTCTCGTCCTCCTCCTCTTCCTCTCTTCTTCCACTCCCGTCTCCCTCTCATTCTCCCCTCCCCACTTCTCCCTACCCCTCCCCTCTCCCTCTACTCTCCCCTGCAAGTATAATTACAGTATTATTTTTCATGCACAGTTGACCACAATGAGCACTACACAAGTGATCGCCACACACGAGTAGGCGGAATGGTGGGTGGCAGGTGTGGGCGGTAATGGTGGGTGGCAGGGGGGTGGTAATGGGGGGACAGGTGTAATGGTGGTGGGTGGGGGGTGGGGTGGTAATGGTGGTGGCAGGTGGGCGGTAATGGTGGGTGGCAGGGGGGGTGATAATGGGGGACAGGGTGGCGGTAATGGGGGGACAGGGTGGCGGTAATGGTGGGGGACAGGGTGGGCGGTAATGGTGGGTGCAGGGGGTGGTATGGTAGGTGGCAGGTAATGGCAGTGTGGTAATGGTGGCAGGAGGTGGTAATGTGGGTGGCAGGGGGGTGGTAATGTAGGGGGGGTGGTAATGGGGTGGGCAGGGTTGGGCGGTAATGGTGGGTGGCAGGGTGGGTAATGGTGGGTGGCAGGTGGGGTGGTAATGGTGGGGGACAGGGGTGGGTGGTAATGGTGGTTGGCAGGGGTGGGGGCAGGGTGGGTGGGCAGTGGCAGGGGTGGTAGTGGTGGGTGGCAGTGGCAGTGGTGGGTGGTAGGTGGTGCAGTGGTGGGTGCAGTAACAGTATTGGGTGGGAGTGGTGGTGGTGGCAGTGGTGGGTGGCGTGGTGCTGCGCAATACAGGTGGTCAAGGCTCAGGTGTTGAGGCACCTGGCAGTAGTGAGACTCAGGAGATACTGATGTAACGGTTTGTGTGTGCGTGCGTGCGTGTGGGTTATTGAAAGAGCATGGCAGCCAAAAATCTTAATACAATACAGTTGTAAAATTTGGGAATGGGTCTCTTGATTTACAAATAATATACAAGTAACGTAAGTGATACAAATATGATATACTAGGTGGGGAGAAGGTCATACTGCAGGGCATTTCAACATAGTGACAGTGCAAAAAGGTAAGATTGACTGGGAGTGAATACACTGGTTGATTACGGGTTGTTGATAATTTTTTACAATGGTTGGGACTGGACTGTTCCTCCTCCATTCCCTCCTCCCTCCCTCCTGCTTTCCTTTCTCCCTCTCTTCCTCCCTCACTCCCAATCTTATAATACAACTATTTATTTCTCCTCCCTTCCCCATCTACCTCCCTTCTTGCCTCCCCTTCCTTTATCTCCATCCTCCCTCTCTCCTTCTCTCCTGATTTCTTCTCCTCCTTCTCCCCCTTCCTCCCTTATTAACACCCTCTGTCACTCTCCTTAATATATTCGTGGAAAAACTCAATCCTTAACAAACATCAATATCAGTCATATCAGGAGTACATGGCTAATATATCCACAAACCTAACCTAACCTAACCTACTCTAACCTAATTCAACCCAACCAACCTAAACCAAATTAAACCAAATAAGTATCTGAACTATAACACCACATAACTGTACTTAAAACTTAAACCAACCAACTCATTCACCCAACGACCACCCTCACCCCTTCACGTATGCGAGGAATAATAAGCATACAGTCATTTACCACCAAAGGTCAAGGCAGAAATGTCTGTTTGTATGAAAGGGAAAAAATGAGTTAGGGAGTGGAGGTGAGGGGGTGAGGGGGGGTGAGGGAGGGAGGGAGGTTGGTGAGGGGGAGAGGGGGAGGGGAGGGTAGGGGGTGAGGGGGAGGGTGGAGGGGGTGAGGGGTGAGGGGTGGAGGGGAGGGGAGGGGGAGGGTGAGGGAGGGGGTGATTACGTAAGATAACAAGTATAGGAATGAGTTAGGGAATGACTGTGGAGGTATTTAGTGAATGAATGAAGAAATGAATGCAAAATGGGCGTTGAAGGTGAGGAACGCAAAGTATGGTGAGGTAATGGTGAGGAACGCATGTATGGTGACTTGCATGTTGAACTCTCTCTCTCTATTTCATATAAAAATAAAAAAATTATACCGAGAAATCAACCATTAACCCTGAACTAATGTCACTTAGCTCTATGAAGGACGCGTGTGTGTGTATGTATGTGCGTGGGTGGCGTGGGCGGCGCGGGAAGGGATGTGGTAACCTTACGGGGTGGTTAGTGGGTGGCCTCAGTGTTGAAGCTAATCCTGGAGTATAATTTTTTTTCCAAGAATTTCACAAAAATATTAGAATTTTTGTACATGTCTCTCTCTCTCTCTCTCTCTGTTGACACTTTAACCTCCTCCCTCCCTCCTCCCTCCTCTCTCCCTCCTCATTGGCTGCCTCAAGAAGTGATGTCATCCGTGCCTAAGACTGTGTGATGTGAGGTTTATGGGAGTGTGGTGTTATGTTGTGGTGTTAAGGTCATCTGTGGTGTTATGTTGTGGTGTTAAGGTCATCTGTGGTGTTATGTTGTGGTGTTAAGGTCATCTGTGGTGTTATGTTGTGGTGTTAAGGTGTTATGTTGTGGTGTTAAGGTCATCTGTGGAGTTATGTTGTGGTGTTAAGTGTGTTGTCGTGTTAATATCATCTGTGGTGTTATGGTGTTAAGGTGTTATGTTGTCGTGTTAAGGTGTTAAAGTCATCTGTGGTGTTATGTTGTGGTGTTAAGGTGTTATGTTGTCGTGTTAATGTGTTAAAGTCATCTGTGTGTTGTGGTGTTAAGTATGTTGTGGTGTTAAGGTCATCTGGTGTTTTGTTGTGGTGTTAAGGTGTTATGTTGTCGTGTTAATGTGTTAAAGTCATCTGTGGTGTTATGTTGTGGTGTTAAGGTGTTATGTTGTGGTGTTAAGGTGTTATGTTGTCGTGTTAAGGTGTTAAAGTCATCTGTGGTGTTATGTTGTGGTGTTAAGGTGTTATGTTGTCGTGTTAAGGTGTTAAAGTCATCTGTGGTGTTATGTTGTGGTGTTAAGGTGTTATGTTGTCGTGTTAAGGTGTTAAAGTCATCTGTGGTGTTATGTTGTGGTGTTAAGGATTTTAAATCAAAATCACATTGTCTCAGAATTAAAATTTAAACACCAAAAAAAGTGACCTTGAACAACCATAGGTAGCGAGTAATTAGCGCTAAAACACTAATCACCTTTATTATACACCTGACCAGAATCTCATGGTTCAGTCTGTTGTTATATCTTCACTAATTCCAAATGACCAACAGTACTATAGGACCCTTTTTATCACGGATAGATCCTATGTTTTCAATAACCTCAACATTTATGTAAATACCTTAACTATATTTTCAAATGACTCAACTATGTCATTACTTTTTCCATATTAAATTTAATGGCCTTTTAAAAGTCAATCTCAAAGTAAGAAACCAAATTATAAATGTTTAAAATAGTGTCAAAATTCATTCATAAACACACATTACGAAAAACAAAAACAAAAGAGGAACGAGAATAACGCCTTAAGGTACTCCAACAACACTAAGTAATTACATCAACAACAACAACATATGACCCCCATTAATAACAATGAGGTAAATTACAGGTGTAGTAAATGCCAGACTAGACGCAGGTAAACACACAGGTGAGGTAACAATTAACACACCTGTATCCTGGAGTTGATATATGGAGTAATCGGAAACATTTTGGTCCCACCTGAAGATTCACTCCTTCCTCCACCTTCACTCCCGGGGGTTTATTTCCCCTGGAGAGAGAGAGAGAGAGAGATGTATGGGGAGGAGGAAGGCTGGGGAGTGTGGGACCCTACATATGGGTGTGTGGTGAGTGTGCTAACTAACCTAACCCTAACCTAACCTAACCTAACTCATCTCCTACCTAACCTAACCTAACCCTACTTCCTCACCTAACCTAATCTTCCAGACCTCCAATACCTTAGAGTACAGTCCACCATCACAATACAATATTCAGGTCAGTACACACACACACACACACACACACACACACACACACACACACACACACACACACACACACACACACACACACACACACACACACACACACACAACACAAGACGAGGAGGTATGATAGACGTGTAATTTCAGGTGCCTGGTTGATAATGACTTGAAGATGTTTAACAGGTGTGGTGGTGGTGTGGGAACCTGTAGGCGACATGGACGAGGAGACGGAGGTAGTGAGGACATTCAAAGGACACGAACTCGGTAAAAGACACACGGGACACACATGGGGGACACCTGCCTGAATAAGTGTTGTAATGGTAAGATAACGTTGGGGAAGATCCTGCTACAAGAGGACACACACACACACACACACACACACACACACACACACACACACACACACACACACACACACACACACATGGCCTTGTAGTGGCCAGGACATACAGAGGACACGTGACGATGGACCAGAACAACATACTTGAAGAGGAAGGAATTGTTCTCAGTTTCCGGTCATTGTGGAGAGACAGTGAACCCTCAGGTGATGTTACTTATATCCCACAAGTAATTTAGTTACTTGGTCTCCGTGAAGCACCTGCTAAAGACGTCACTGCCGGGGAGGGGGAGGATGGAGAATGGGGGGTGGGAAGGGGGAGAGTGGAAGGGAGAGGGGGAAGCCAAGTTACAAGTCTATTTTCCTCCCCCAAAATTACACAGCATAAGGCACACTGACTCCACAACGTGAGACAATATGACACAACAGACGAAGGATTTTGACAACCCTACCGAGACAACAGGAGTCATAGTGTTCATTCTGAAAATCATCGATCATCCGCGTACAGATACTTTTTTTTTGGGGGGTCGAGTACACAAGGCAGCTAATTGCTGAAGGTCTTAACGAGGTTACTCCAACACCAATCACCAATAACAGTTTTTTTTTAATCAAGTATAACACAGGACTTGACAACAGGGAATAGTTCGTGAGATGATACACTGGCCACTATGAAAATATTACCCGAGTTCAGCTTTACAGGAAAAATACAGCAAAATACATATACATATATACTAATGGCTACATATGTATAAAAAACACACACGAAAACATATACAAACATGAATATCTACATGTATACATCTCTAAGGTTGGTATTTGGAATAATTTGTTTGTTTATAAAAGTTTTCCGAGTGAGTGACATACCATCAGTAAACTTCTTCATTAACCTGTCAACACCCACCGATCACTCCCATGTTAGTGTCACGCCCACGACCACACCATGTTAGTGTCACCCGACCACACCATGTTAGTGTCACGCCCACGACTACCACATGTTAGTGTCACATCCACGATCATATCATGCGAGTGTCGCATTGCAGGGGAACAAATTTTGTGTAAATGAGGGAGAGGGAGAGTCATACCCTGGTGTGCGAGTGAGTGAGTGAGTGAGTGAGAGAGTGGGTGGTGGTGGTGGGAGAGTGAGTGGTGGTGGGTGGTGGTGAGTGGTGAGAGTGAGTGAGTGAGAGGGAGTGAGTGGTGGAGAGTGAGTGAGTGAGAGTGGTGAGTGGTGGGTGAGTGAGTGGTGGTGGTGAGTGAGAGGTGGTGGTGGTGGTGGTGGTGAGTGAGTGGTGAGAGTGGAGTAGTGAGTGGTGAGTGAGTGGTGGTGGTGAGTGGTGAGTGGTGGTGAGTGGTGGTGAGTGGTGAGTGAGAGTGAGTGAGTGACACCATTGCTCTGTGGAAGGAACACTTGGCTGAACTATAACATAACAACACACTCTCTGACTACCTAACACTCCTTCACTCTCACCACTCATGAACCAGAACCTATAGTGCCAAGAGTGCCGATGTGTGCCCAGTGCCTACAGGTGGTACTGGGGCCGATTACCACACAACCACCTCAATGGAATCGGTTTTGGTATCGGGACGGCAGAGAATGTCAGAAATGCAGTCAAATGCCATTACTCGGTCACCTTCATATGTGGTGGTGAACGTGCGTGTGTAAGGCCAAAGTTCATTTCTTTGTGGGGGTGTCAACGGTTGTAGGGGTGGGTGGGAGGGAGGAGGAGGAGTAAAGTCAGTGAGCCAAAAGATCAGCCTTGACCAATGAGAGAACAATTAAATACCAGGTGCAGAGGGTGGGGGGTAGAACACGTGTGTGTGTGTGTGTGTGTGTGTGTGTGTGTGTGTGTTATGTCTCCAAGGGTTGAGAGTTGTATAAGGTCCACACAACCACCACCATTACAACCATCATTCTCACCACCACCACCACCACCAACCACTACACTCTACCACCACCACCACCACCACCACTACCACTGTACCACCACCATTATCACCACCATCACTCCACTACCTCCACCTCCACATCACCACCACCATCATTACCACCACTACCACCACCACCATCATTACCACCACTACCACCACCACCATCATTACCACCACACCACATCATCATTACACCACCACCACCACCATCATTACCACCACTACCACCACCACCATCATTACCACCACCACTACCACCACCACCATCTCACCTTAATGTATCACTAATACACCTGGACATTAATAATAATAACAGATTGTCATCCAGAGTACAGGGAGCGTCTTGTACTCTAGGCTTTGTACTCTCACCTGGCAGTACTAACACACAAACAATTATCACACCTGTAAACAAAGCAGCCATTATCGTTACCTGTTCTATCCATAATCAAGGTCACTCATTAAGATATTCATTATAAATATTCAGGTGTATATACAAGCATACTGTACGTCTCTCAGGTGATAAGAGGTGTGTTTCTTGAGTGTGAACCGCTGGCCCTTGAGTTAAGATTAGGTTAGATTAGGTTAGATTAGCATTAACGTAAATTAATCTCCAGGTGAAATAATCTAGTGGAGATTCCTCATGTGATACGATAACACTATTCACTAAAATTAACAATAAGATAAAAAAAAAATAATAACAAATTAATTACCTGAGATGTACCTGGTAGGAAAAGAATATCTAATTAATGAAAATAACCTAAAAAGTGGTGTTATTTTTTTCTTACTATAATAAACTTCAAAACACAATGTGACTCCCGGCAGGTGGACAGACTAAAAGGCTTCCGGTGACAATACGTTTTTCTATTGATTATTATTTTTATTTTTTTCTGTTAATATCAATCTTTGGAAATTATTTTATCATTAGTCGAATTTTCTGTACCATTTTGGAACTCACACTTAACAGTAAACTAATTTATTACACTTTATTAAACACTCGATACATGACAAACGCACTCAATACATGACAAACGCACTCAATACATTACAAACGCACTCAATACATGACAAACGCACTCAATACATGATAAACGCACTCAATACATGACAAACGCACTCAATACGCAAAACACACTCCACCAGCAAAACACAATACAACAAACACACTCAATACATGATAAACGCCCTCAATAAGACAAACGCACTCAATACATGACAAACGCACCAATACATTACAAACGCACTCAATACTGACAAGCACTCAATACAGACAAACACACTAATACATGACAAACGCACTAATACGACAAACACACTCAATACATGACAAACGCACTCAATACATGACAAACACACTCAATACATGACAAACGCACTCAATACATGACACAGAAGTAAGTAAAAATACAGAGAAACTGAAAAAGAGACAGACAGACAGACAGACAGACAGACAGAAAGACGTCACAACTTCCTAACCTAATTTACACACTAATAAATAAACAGTACTCAAGCGTCAAATTACCACCAGTTAACGGTAGTCAATACTGTAACTCCTGTAATTCATTAGGGGTATAAATATACATACAAATACAGTTATTTTTTGTTATACATGAAGCCAATACATAACTACAGTGTACAGGTATGAACAAAAATCCCTGGACTAAAAATACTGTAAAATACGTGGGGATAGTTTAGGTTTGGTTTGGTTAGGTTTGGTTAGGTTTGGTTTGGTTTGGTTTGGTTTGGTTTGGTTTGGTTAGGTGCCGTGGGGTAGTGTTGCCATGCTCATAGTAGTATCTGGGTTCGATATTAGAGAGGGTTGGGAGTACGGCTACAGGTTCAGGTACAGGTTCGGGTAGAGGTTCAGGTGCAGGTTCATATACAGGTTTGAATATAAGGTTCGAGGTACAGGTTCAGGTACAGGTTCAGAGTACAGGTTCATATACAGGTTCAGATATAAAGGTTCGGAAGAGATTCAGATACAGGTTCAGGTACAGGTTCAGGTACAGGTTCAGATATACAGGTTCAGGTACAGGTTCAGATACAGGTTCAGGTACAGGTTCGGTACAGGTTCAGGTACAGGTTCAGATATAAGGTTCAGGAAGAGGTTCAGATACAGGTTCAGGTACAGCTACAGGCACAGGTTCAGGCACGTTCAGATACAGGTTCAGATACAGGTTCAGATACAGGTTCAGATACAGGTTCAGATATAAAGGTTCGTGTCAGTACAAAAACAATTAACGAGGATCAAAGTTCAATATTATGTTACACAATATTGTATAACACTGTCCTGCCGGGAAGCTGGAGGACACCCACTTGCCCGCCCACCCATCCATCCACCCACCCGCCCGCCCGCCCATCCACCCACCCGCCCATCCACCTACCCACAAGCTCATCTACCCACGCACCTCCCATCCACTAACGAACACACACACCTATTAACCCACTTACCCAGCCACAGTGAGGGAGTCAGTCAGTGAGGAGTCAGTCAGTGCAGAGTCATCAGTGCGGACCGAGTCAGTGGAGAGTCAGTGTGGGAGTGAGTCACCAGTGCGAGTCAGAGTGAGTCATGTGGGGGTCAGTCAGTCGGGAGTCAGTCAGGGAGTCAGCAGTGGGAGCAGTGCGGAGTCAGTCAGTGGGAGTCAGTCAGTGTGGGAGTCAGTCAGTGTGGGTGTCAGTCAGTGCGGGAGTCAGTCAGTGTGGGAGTCAGTGCGGAGTGAGTCAGTGTGGGAGTTAGTCAGTGAGGAGTCAGTCAGTGTGGGCAGTCAGTGCAGGGAGTCAGTCAGTGTAAGTCAGTGCGGAGTGAGTCAGTGTGGGAGTCAGTCAGTGTGGGTGTCAGTCAGTGTGGGTGTCAGTCAGTGTGGAGTCAGTGGGAGTCAGTCAGTGTGGGAGTCAGTGCGGGAGTGAGTCAGTGTGCTCAGTTGGAGTCAGTCAGTGTGGGAGCAGAGTCAGTCAGTGTGGTCAGTCAGTGAGAGCAGTCAGTGGGAACGGTGTGGGTCAGCGGAGTCAGTGCAGGAGTCAGTCAGTGGGGAGTCAGGTGGGAGTCAGTCAGTGTGGAGTCAAGGAGATCCTACAGGAGTGAGCCAGGGACTGCCTTAACGGTGTTGTCCGGGGAATACCCTTATTTCTCCTCCACCTCCTCCCTCTTCACCACGTATATCTTCCTCCCCTGAATACCCCCTCCTCCCCTCAACAGCAACATTACCTCACCCTGAGCACCCCCTCCCTGAACACCCCCCCCCTCCCCCTAGACATACCCCCTCCCCTGAACATACCCCCTCCCCTGAGCACCCCTCCCCAGACACCCCTCCCCTGAACACCCCTCCCTGAACACCCCTCCCCTGAACATACCCCTCCCCTGGCACCCCCTCCCCCTGAACCCCCTCCCCTGAGCACCCCCTCCCCTGAACACCCCCTCACCCTGAACACGCCCCTCCCCTGAACATACCCCACCCCCCCCATCAATTAATCAGAAAACGGAGTGACTGTGGCTGAATCTGCCACCAACACCACCGTCAACAACACAATATCAGGTAAGCTAAGTGATTGCTCTCTCACCTGTGTCTGTCAGCCTCATTAACGAAAGTGAGTGACCAGGTGACAACACTCATTAGTACAGGTAATAATGTCATGGTAGGTGAATTATCGGATTAGTTACCTGATGATTAAACATTCTAACTTATCCTAACCTAACCTAACAAAATTACTTAATCTATCCTGAAATTTAACCTAGCCAAACCTAAGTTAACCTAAACTAAATTAATCTAATCTAACTAACTAATCTCCCAGGAATAGCATTAGGGGGGGGGGTTAATCCTCAGGTGAAATAAGCTGGGGCGAATTTCCAGGTAATCCTAATTATTGTTTATAGCAATGAAGTCAAACAGGTGTAGTACTAATTAGAAGTCACACCTTAATACTGTGATCTAATTACCGCTAAGGTTTTATACGGACAAACATTAAGGTGTAACTGATTGATATATGCCAGCCAGGTAAACTGTTATGAGAAGAGGGGAATAAACACAGTGGGCTGACATCTCCAACATAACAGTGGACTGACATCTCCAACATAATGCGGGCTGACATCTCCATCATAAGAGTGGACTGACATCTCCAACATAACAGTGGGCGACATCTCCAACATAACAGTGGGCTGACATCTCCAACATAACAGTGGGCTGACATCTCCATCATAAGAGTGGCTGACATCTCCAACATAAGGTGGTGACATCTCCACATAATAGTGGGCTGACATCTCAACATAACAGTGGGCGACATCTCCAACATAAGAGTGGGCTGACATCTCCATCATAACAGTGGATGACATCTCCATCATAGAGTGGGCTGACATCTCCAACATAACAGTGGGCAGCATCCCAACATAACAGTGGTGACATCTCAACATAACAGTGGGCTGACATCTCCAACATAACAGTGGACTGACATCTCCATCATAACAGTGGGCTATATCTCCAACATAACAGTGGATGACATCTCCATCATAACAGTGGGCTGACATCTCCATCATAGAGTGGACTGACACCTCCAACATAACAGTGGGCTGACATCTCAACATAACGGACTGACATCTCCATCATAACAGTGGGCTGACATCTCCATCATAGAGTGGGCTGTCTCCATCATAGAGTGGATGACATCTCCAACATAACAGTGGGCTGACATCTCCATCATAGAGTGGACTGACACCTCAACATAACAAGTGGGCTGACATCTCAACATAACAGTGGGCTGACTCTCCAACATAACAGTGGCTGACATCTCCAACATAATAGCGGGCTGACATCTCGAACATAACAGTGGGCTGACATCTCCAACATAACAGTGGACTGACATCTCATCATAACAGTGGGCTGACATCTCCATCTAAGGTGGACTGACATCTCCAACATAACAGTGGACTGACATCTCCATCATAACAGTGGGCTGACATCTCCCATCATAACAGTGGGCTGACATCTCCATCATAGAGTGGACTGACATCTCAACATAACAGTGACTGACATCTCAACATAACAGTGGACTGACATCTCCATCATAACAGTGGGCTGACATCTCCATCATAAGAGTGGACTGACACCTCCAACATAACAGTGGGCTGACATCTCCAACATAACAGTGGACTGACATCTCCATCATAACAGTGGGCTGACATTCCACATAAGAGTGGGCTGACATCTCCATCATAAGAGTGACTGACATCTCCAACATAACAGGGCTGACATTCCATCATAAGAGTGACTGACACCTCCAACATAACAGTGGGCTGACATTTAACATAACAGTGGGCTGACATTCCAACATAACAGTGGGCTGACATCTCCAACATAATAGCGGGCTGACATCTCGAACATAACAGTGGGCTGACACTCCAACATAATAGTGGGCTGATTCCAACATAACAGGGCTGACATCCCCAACATAAGAGTGGGCTGACATCTCCAACATAATAATAGTGGGCTGACATCTCCAACATAACAGTGGGCTGACATCTCCAACATAACAGTGGGCTGACATCTCCAACATAACAGTGGGCTGACATCTCCAACATAACAGTGGGCTGACACCTCCAACACAGTGAGCAGTTTCCCTTCGTCATTTACTCTTCTTCTGCCAACATTTTTCTTTTCTTCTCTATCCCTTTCATTTCCTCCTTCCTCTGCCCCTTGCCTCTTCCTCCTCCCTCCCCTTCTCTCTAATTTTTCCTCCTCCTCCTCCCCCTCTCTCTACCTTGTCTTTCTTCCTCCTCCTACTGCTCCTTTCTCTCTTCCTCTTCTTACATTGTCCTCTTCCTCTCCTTCTCTTTTTACTTGTCTCTTTCTTCCTCCTCCTACTCTGTCTTTCTCTCTGCCCTTCTTCCTTTACCTTGTCTCTTTCTTCCTCCTCCCACTCGTCTTTTCTCTCTTCTTACATTGTCTCTTCCCTCTCACCTCCCTCCTCCTCCTCCTACCGCTGAGCCTTGTCTACCTAAGGCCAGTGTTCGCCACAGGGCAGGTCACACTCCTCGCCTCGCCGCCCCCAACCCCTTTCCTCTACAACCTCGCCATCCTCGCCATCTTCGCCTCCCTCGCCTATTCTCTTTACCTGTCCACGTCTCACCTGCCATTTATCCTAATTTGTTTGTATTTCTCTTGTTACCTCATCTTTATTCCATCTCTTTTGTTTATAGATATCACCCTCCCAAACAACCACCGAGCCAGGAACCCATGCCTCTCCTGGTCAGCTTCTGCACGACAGGTCACATTGGGTTGGGGGTGGTGGAGGGGTCGGAGGGGAGGTGGTGGGGTTGGGGTAGGAGTAGGTGGGCGGTTGATGTGGGTGGAGGATAGGGTGGGGGGAGGGGAGCGGAGGGGCTAGTCCTGGTTCATCTTTATATTGCACTGACACAAAGCAGGAGGATTCGAACCTGTGTTGCAAAGGTATATTAGAATCAGATGCCTTATAACTACTAAATACCAGCCAGACTTCTCATATTTCTCTCCTTCCCTCCATCACCTCTCATCTCCCTCATTCTCCTCCACCACCACCCCAGCCACAACCAATGCAGGACAGCGTGTAGTCGATCCTGTGTCTTGAAGGATACACTTGGGTGCTTGTAGCCAGTGAGCCATCATCCCCCCCACACACACCTACATACACACACCTACACCTACACACACCTATACCTACGCACACACACACACGGCAGGTTACACAGGTGGGTGAGTGGGTGGGAGAGAGAAGCAGTGGTGGTGCTCTGACCTCTCGTGACCCGCCGTAGGTCACCACCAGAGGTCAACCAGCCCTCAGGAAACACCACTGAGCCACATCTAGACTCTCAGTAAGACTCAGTACTCCACCCAGAGCTGTGAGGGAGTCTTCTCTCTCTCTACCTTCTCTCTCGCTTCTCTCTATTTCTTCTTCTGGTCGACCAAGAGGGATGAAGTTCTCTTAAGAATTTTATTACTGATAATGTTATTGACGTTCTTTATTATGACTGGAGGGCGGAGTTAGATGGATCTTGGTTATATAGTACAACTTTATTATTGTTGTTGTGTTGTGTTGTTATTGTGTTGTTGTTGTTGTTGTTGTTGTTGTTGTTGTTATTGTGTTGTTGTTGTTGTTGTTGTTGTTGTTGTATTGGTTGTTCTTGGTGTTGTTGTGTTGTTGTTGGTGTTGTTATTTGTTGTTGTTGTTGTTGTTATTGTGTTGTTGTTGTTGTTATTGTGTTGTTGTTGTTGTTATTGTGTTGTTGTTATTGTGTTGTTATTGTGTTGTTGTTGTTGTTGTTATTGTGTTGTTGTTGTTATTGTGTTGTTGTTGTTATTGTGTTGTTGGTGTTGTTGTTATTGGTGTTGTTGTTGTTGTTGTTATTGTGTTGTTGTTGTTATTGTGTTGTTGGTGTTGTTATTGTGTTGTTGTTGTTGTTGTTATGGTTGTTGTTGTTATTGTGTTGTTGTTGTTGTTTTGTGTTGTGTTGTTGTTATTGTTATTGTGTTGTTGTTGTTGTTGTTGTTATTGTGTTGTTGTGTTGTTGTTATTGTGTTGTTGTTGTTATTATTGTTGTTGTTGTTGTTGTTGTTGCTATTGTTATTGTGTGTTCAAGTCTCAAGGATGACTTATGGAGTCTGGAGGACAAAGGGGAGGAAGATATGGTGGTGAAGATAGTGGTAGTGCTGGTGATGGTGGTGGTGAAGATAGTGGTAGTGCTGGTGATGGTGGTGGTGAAGATAGTGGTAAGGTGGAGGGAGAGAAAATGGAGATAGTGGTGGTGATGGTGGTGGAGGAGATGGTACTGGTGATGGTAGTGGTGGTGGTGGTGGAGATGGTGGTGGTGGTGGAGGAGGTGGTGGTGGTGGAGGAGGTGGTGTTGGAGGTGGTGGTGGAGGAGGTGGTGGAGGAGGTGGTGTGGGTGGGTGTCAGTGGATCAGGCGAGCAAGGGGTGAGAAGTCGCTGCTCCTGCTAACCTAGAGGGAGGGAGGGAGGGAGGGAAGGAAGGCGTCTGCACCTGGCTGGACCTGTTATTTCAAAGGGGTGAGTGGGGTAGAGGGAGAGAGAGGGGGAGGGAGGGAGAGAGAGGGAAGGAGGAGGAGCAACCAGCAGACCACTCATCCTTCCCTACACCACCTCCCACTCCCTTCCTCTTCCCTCACTCTTCCATCACGTTGGCGATTTAAACGAGTGTCACCTGTTAATTAAGATCCAGGTGCGGTGAATGCTACTACCACTACGACATCCATCCTCGTGTGGCTGTAAGGGGAGGTTGGAGGCCATCAGGATTTTTGATCCCATGGCCGCATGTCACCGTAACCTAGCTCTCGATGCTGCACATAGGAGGAACGAGAACGACAAGAGAAGGGCATTTGGGGAGAGAATTCAAAACGTTGATCAAGGCAACTTCACTCCTCTAGTGTTGACAACCTCTGGTGGGATGGGACCAAGTGCAAGATGTTTCTGCGCCAGACTCGCGGAGTTGATCTCCGAACAGAAGCAGCAGCCCAGAAGTTATGCTACAGCCTGGATGAGATGTCGACTGTCTTTCTCTCTCCTTCGGTCGGCTTTGCTCTGCCTCAGGGAACAGAGCTTCTGCCAACTCCGACAACTGCTGCAGATATTGACTATGAGGCTACAGTCACTGAATGCCGCATAGATCTGCGGCTCAACTAATTTAACACAGATAGGATAGCTACTTATGTATTAGGATATTTAATATTAAGGTAATTAAATGGTGGCGAAGGTGTGGCTATTGGGGGGCTAGGCCACGTAAAAAAAAAGTAGTAGTAGTAGTAGTAGCATACCATCATCACCACTAATATCATATACTACTGCCACTATGTTTATGCTCCTTGAAATCAGTAGGACAGAACTAGACAATGTGATGTAATCGTGGCCAGAATTAGGCTAGGATACAGACACATCTGGCAGGTTAGTAACGCTTCCCTTACCGGAACACTCAGCATGTAAACTTTGTGATAAACCTTTAAAGCATACACTTGAACACTATATTATTGAATGTGACACTGTCAAAGACTTCAGGCCACCTGGCTTATTGTATCATGAACTATGTAATTACTACATTGAATCACTGATTAGTCCTCAAATAGAATATGACTTCTACTGTGTATGAACCTCTGTCCTGCGTGGGAGTGAGAAGTGATACCACCCTCAGTGATAGCAAGACCTGACTGAATTACTCACAATAGGCCATTATATCCATCTCTGATTCGTCCGCCCGTAACTCACGCACCAATGAGGGATCTTCTATGACCTTACACAGAAAAGTGTGTGGCGAACAATATCTATAGCAAGAAGGTCAAGGTCACATGTACTTCAGGGTCAGAGGTCATTAATGGGCATTATCTTGTTAACTGATTCTTCTTCTTCTTCTTCTTGTTTTCTTGATTTCTTCTTCTCCTTCTATTCTTCTTCTTCCAGTTCTTCTTCTCAATTGTGTAATAGGTTTATGGAAGCATTTAACACGGTGCCTCGTGTCCTCCGAAGAAATTCAGTGTAGATAAGTCACCCCAGACAAGAAAACAAAAAGTGGCCACAGAAAACGGAATTTGGGGATGGAAAGGGAGTTAAGGAAAGGGAGGGTAAGGGGTTATGGAAAGGGAGGGTTGGGGTGAAGAAGGGCGTTGGGGGTTATGGAAAAGGAGGGTTGGGGGTTATGGAAAAGGGAGGTTGGGGGTGAAGGAAAGGAGCGTTGGGGGTTATGGAAAGGGAGGGTTGGGGGTTATGGAAAAGGGAGGGTTGGAGTGGAGAAGAAGGCGTTGGGGTGAAGGAAAGGGAGCGTTGGGGGTTATGAAGAAGGGAGGGTTGGGGGTGAAGAAGAGGCGTTGGAGGTTATGGAAAGGAGCGCTGGGGGTGAAGAAAGGGAGCGCTGGGGGTGAAGGAAAGGAGGTGTGAATGAAAGGGAGGGTAGGGGGTTATGGAAAGGAGGGTAGGGTGAAGGAAGAGCGTTGGGGGTTATGAAGGAGGGTTGGGGGTGAAGGAAAGGGCGTTGGGGTGAAGGAAGGAGCGTTGGGGGTTATGGAAAGGGAGGGTTGGGGGTGAAGGAAAGGGAGCGTTGGAGGTTATGGAAAAGGGAGCGCTGGGGTGAAGAAAGGGAGCGCTGGGGGTGAAGGAAAGGGAGGTGTGAATGAAAGAGAGGGTAGGGGGTTATGGAAAGGAGGGTTGGGGTGAAGGAAAGGGAGGGTGGGAGATGAGGGCAGAGATGGTAAACACCTAGGAATGCCTCGAGATGAACCAACGAACCTGTAGTAATAGAGGCACCGATCTATCCACTCACCCACTGTGTAAACCAAGAACACAGGTGTTGGTTTAATTATTCTTTATCATAATTACTGGTTCACTTTCCTCGAGGTAGCAGTCAACCAGGTGACATTTACCCCCCGACACACACGTCTACACACACACACACACACACACACACACACACGGCAGTGATTAGGTTATGTCATTCAGCTAATTGTCGTCTTTAACTTTTTACAACTGTCCAGCGACACACTGTGGTGGCGGTAGCGGTGTGGTTCAGTGGTGGTGGTGGTTGTTGAGTGGTGGTGGTGGTGGTAGTGTGGCTGAGTCGTGGTGTGGTAGTGTGGCTGAGTGGTGGTGTGGTAGTGTGGTTAGGTGGTAGTGTGGTTGGATGGTTCAGTGGTGATGGTGGTATGGTTGAGTGGTGGTGATGTTCGGTGGTGGTGTGATGGTGTGGTGATGGTGTGGTGAGGTAATAATATAGTAGGCTGGATCGTGAGGGTGATGGTGGTAAGGATGGTAGTGGTGGTGGTAGTGTGGTAGGAGGGCCAGGTGAGGTGGTGGTGGTAGGTGTGGTGGTAGTGGTAGTAGGAGGGCCAGGTGAAGGGGTGGTGGTAGGTGTGGTGGTAGTGGTAGTAGGAGGGCCAGGTGAGGGGTGGTGGTAGGTGTGGTGGTAGTAGTGGTATAGGAGGGCCAGGTGAGGGGGTGTGGTAGGTGTGGTGGTAGTAGTGGTAGTAGGAGGGCCAGGTGAGGGGGTGGTGGTAGGTGTGGTAGTAGTAGGAGGGCTTGGGTCCATCACCAGACGCCAGAGGGAGGAAGAACAGTTAGGGTGAGTGACCTTCTCCTCCTCCCCGCCCCACCACGTCGTCCGCCTCGCTCCTCTTCTCCTCCCTCCCTCCTCCTCTCCCTCCTCCTCCTTCTCCTCCCTCCTCCTCCTCTTCCTCCTTCCTCTACCTAAAAAATACCCCATCGAGATACAACACTACATAAACCTAAAACGTTAATTAACTCTATATACAGGTAATTCTAACTCACTCACCTGTCCCTTTTCTGTTTATATTAGGCGATGTTTCATCTCTCTATAACACCTAATATATAATCTGGTGATCCTATAGTGACTAGTCATAGGGATCTGTCTTATACACAGTTGCCTATAATTGATGTAGGATAATTGTGTTTTTTTAGGTAATGTTTGTGTCTCGGGTCATTAACTGGTGATAAATTGGTTGAAGTACAGTTAGTTTGTGACTCTCTCTCTCTCTCTCTTCCTCTTTTATCTCTCCTCTTCTCCTTCGTTATCTCTGTCTCTTCCTCTCACTATCTCTAATCACCATTCACAGTTATATACCTACAATGATTCAGGTACACCCCGTAGGATCTCCACCCTTCCACCCTCTCTTCCTTGTAGGACCTCCCCCCCCCCTCTTACTTTAACCCCAAGGTCTAAGTTACAACATAGCGATGGCAGGATGTCCCTCCTCCTCCCTCCCTCCCCCCATGGCCCATCACCTGCCTCTGGTTACCTACGAACACCAACCCGTTGACACCGCCTCCCCACCACCAGCCAATTAGAACTCGTCCCACTGGTGTCGCCGAGACAGGATTGGTTTACCAGCCAGACACCACATCTTAGGCGTATTAAAGGGATATGTATGCACACACACACACACCACACGCACGCACACACACACACACACACTGCCATGCCAACTTTGAATTCCCGAACTGTACATTAGATATAATTTTTGTGCGAATTTGAATTTAAGAGAGATAAAAGTTTACACATTCAATAAATAAAAGCCTGGACGTCGATACACTTTGTTAATAAAACCCAGAATGTAACAATAGACCCAGGTACTGCCCTCCCTGCAGCTCCCCCCACCCACCATGGCTCCCCACCCCATGGCTCCCCCCCACCCATGGCTCCCCCACCCACCATGGCTCCACCCACCACGGCTCCCCCACCCCATGGCTCCCCCACCCTAGCTCCCCCCACCACGGCTCCCCCCACCCACCATGGCTCTCCACCCTGCTCCCCCACCCCACTGTGGCTCCCCCCAACCACCATGGCTCTCCCACCATGGCTCTCCCCTCTGGCCAGCAGAATCTGGCAAAAGATAGAACGATCAGAGCAAGAACTCCTTCAAAGACTCCCACCAGATAACGACAACAACCATACATGGTTCCCAAAAAGTGACCAAATCTCAAAAGGTCCATTACCACCCCCGATCTACACGGCCAGGCAATAGACAACCTCCCTAGACCAGCATCCGCCAGTAGGGTCGGCGGAATATGAAATAAGGCCCTTAAAACACCCATGTATGGGATAAGGTAGGATGTCTAGTGCCTGTACCGAAAGACAATAACTAACCCATGACACAACCCTAACACACCATTAGCTTAGCTAGGCGGTCAGCCCGCCCTCTCTTACCTCCTCCTAAATTTCTTCAATTTTCCAACTATAACTTCCTTCCCCCACCTCTAATCTTCTTCCACCTCTCCTTTCTCTACAGAAAAAAAAAACTTGGCTCCCCACCCACCCCCAGGTTTACGATTCACTGTTGACATTTTACGATTTAGTGTAAATAAAACACGACTATATATGCGACCAGTCAACAAATGTATCATGTAACTAAGTATATTCACCTCAACTATCAACATTACAGCGTCGTGTTGTTGCTCTTCTGGGAACTACCATCACTGATATCGTCCTTAAGGAGAAAATAAAAGGAGTATTTGAATAGATTAGACAAGAGGACAGATGACCTTACCACCTTCCACACCGTAGACCTTCTGGCTGCTTCCACTAACACATTTCCTGAGGTGCGGCCCTTCACACAGTAACCTCGTATTAATTCTAACTAATCAAACTCCCGAAGTAGATTTTCAAGAAGGCCTTCAAATCCTTCTCGTGACGGCTCTCAGTGGACACAAGCAACTCCCGTTAGACCTGTGGAGTCAGATACGCCAAAGTCTTCCTAGATGGAGCCTCCTGCATTCTTTCTCGCCGGGGCAGTTTCCAGTGATTGGCTGAGCGGAAATTCTAGGAGGGTGTTGCAGGAGTCGAGGTACAATGGAGGAGGGGCGGCCAGTACTCACATTGACTCTCACGGTAACCATCAGGATCAAGGCTCATGGTGAAGAATAATGGCTCAAGTATGGGCGAGAGGACGCACCATCCTCACCCAAGACTCATTAAATGTTCCTCTTGTTAATAGCTCCAGCCTCTACCTCCTTCTTTCTCTCCTCCTCCCTGGACACCCTCCCTCAGCCACAGGATCTACAGACTAATGCAACACTACGCCTCACCTTGCGACTCACTCCCAGCACATTTGCGTGTGTATTGTGTGACGGCCGCCTGATGTGGTGCCCGTGGGTCAGTGTGGCCGCCTCGGAGGGTGAAAGGTAAAACACCACAGCCAGGTCAATATCCTCCTGGAAACAAGGGTCACCAGAGACTTATGTGGGCAAGCTTCTGAAGGAGAGACTATCTGGGGACAATACCTGTGGTGTAAGGAGACGTGGTGCTGGTGCATGCTGTCTACACACCTGCCAAAACAAAGTCTGTTATCAAGCATAACAAACAAATGCGGTGCAGCGACAAGGAGATCCCAAACCATACCAAACAGAGGAGCCTTTATCGTGGACATCCCTTGGCTGCAACAGGTCCAGAGAGTCTTGGTTGCTGGGGCAGAGAGACTCTTTATGTGGTCATAGTTCTCAAATAACCTGAGTTCCAAATTTATTACAAATATGAGAGGCGACAGCGACCAGTTTCCTGAGCAGAGATACACCGAAGGGGGGATGACAAGAGGTATTTATGACTGGCGTTTTACCGTCCACGACCTGACGCACCTTCATCATTTCCAATGTTTATTTTCTTTGGTCTCTTATGTTGCATCAGACAGCTCTATGAATACCAACCTAGACTTGATCGACTGACTGATATACAAAGAGAAATTATTACCAGGCCCTTCACCTCACTGAACTTTGAGGAGAAATATAATATTAAATCAATATATTACACGTTGGCCCGAGGCTGTTGAGCTTTATGACCAACAAGACAATTAGCAACGGCAGACCCAACCCCACCCACTACTGCCACTGAAACAGGAAACCCAACATTCCCGATCTCATTTTCCTCTTCACTCGTTTATTTCCTGTATTGATGAAGGTCCCACATAGTTCCTCCATCCTGGGTGTAAAGTGTTATGGTGACCTTTGATCTATAGAAGATTTGAGATGTGTCATTGAGGTAAGAGTTAACGACACCTTTGACCTGTGACTGTTGAAGTTTTGGTAACCATGACCTGTGGTGTTTGACCTTCACCACCTACACACACACACACACACACACACAGAGTAGGGTGAGGCAGTAGGGTGAGGTGGTCAACACAGGGCCGCTCGGTTACACCCCTGTTACCGCCTGGCCGTGGCAATGGACCTGGATTCTCAGAGACGTGTTCATTATCTTTCCCCCAGACTGGTGACGCAAGAACACCTGTAACTGGCTCACTTAACCAACCACACAAAGGCTTCACGACTTCACCGAATCTCTACGGTAACTTGTTAAGTCTGTGTGTTCCTCTCCCTCACACCGTCTAACTGAAGGAAAGTAACACCCAAATACTCGTCAACACAACACACGTTACTCTATCACGCATACTCTGATATTTACTTCTTTTGACAATGTATCGTTTATTAACTTAAGAAATAGTTAATAATGCCGCCGCCACACACCGGCTGAGGCAGTGTTTCACAATACAGGTGAGCCGTGACGTGTGTCAGTCCATCACGGGTTACTTCTGTCCACTTCATTGACGTCCTGACCCCCCACCATTGTTTTACCCCCACCATTGTTTTCCCTGATCGTTATTTACCTGGTGGTGAATTTTGGGTGAGGACATTGAATAGGAAGCGAACTGTAATGAGGAAAGTGGACGGCCGTGTGGTGGCTGCTGCTGTTATTGTCTCGTTAGGTTAGGTTAGGATTCAGCAGGGATCAATACGCCACAACACAGCCAAACATTAGATCTTGTGTCGTGGCCTCACACCAAGTAGCAACAGTGAGACGTGAAGAGCGAGGCCTGGCTTCATATCTCCTCTGTGTTGGTGTCTATTTAATATGCAATTTTTTGTGGTCAATAAACCTATCTGTCTGTCTGTCTATCTGTCTGTCTGTCTGTACTTATCTTCCCAAGCCCGAGATTTAACATACCAACTGAGGGAGACAGACCCATTGTTTGTCAGTAATAAGTACCACATGAATAAGAACTAAAACCCAGATAAGAACATTGTATATTGATTTATTCAAGAAAAACATCACAAGACCAAAGATGTGTTGACCAATAGTGTGAACAGGGGATTTTTTTTTATTTCACTGAGAGATTAAAGAATATATGTGACGAGAGAGCAGCTTCTCCCTTATTGAAATCTTGACCTTATATCTTGCTTGAAGGTGAGGGATGAGGGGGTGGGGGTGAGGTGAGGGTAGTTGGGTAAGGGGGATGGTAGGTGGGTAGGTGAGGGATGAGAGAGATGGGGTGAGGTGAGGTAGTTGGGTGGGGGATGGTAGGGGTAGGTGGGGATGAGAAGAGAGAGGGTGGGGGTGAGGTGAGGGTAGTTGGGTAAGGGGATGGTAGGGGGTAGGTGAGGATGAGAGAGAGGGAAAGAGGTGGGGGTGAGGTGAGGTAGTTGGAGTAAGGGGATGGTAGGTGGGTAGGTGAGGGATGAGAGAGAGAGGGGGAAAGAGAGGGGGTGGGGGTGAGGTGAGGGTAGTTGGGTAAGGGGGATGGTAGGGGGTAGGTGAGGGATGAGAGAGAGACGGGGAAGAGAGGGGGAAGAGCATTACTGTAAGATGGTTGTTCATAGGTCTCCAGTATTTCTCAGCAGTTGAAGAGCAGTAGAGTCGGTGCGGGAACACCAAAGGAAGAAGAGTTGTTGTTGTCGTGAAGTAGTGAGGATATTTGGTGAGTGAGGGGTGTAACAAGGTAAGAGGCAGTGTACTTCTCCTTCTAATTTGCCTCTTTCTTCTTCCATTTCTCCTCCCCTTCCTTCTACTTCTCCTCCTCTACCTTCTCCTTTGCCTCCTTCTTCTACTTCGCCTCCTCCATCTCCTACTTCTCCTTCTATTTCTCCTCCTCCCTCTACTTCGCCTCCTCCATCTCCTTCCCCTCCTCCTCCTATCATTCAGACCACCAACTCTTCAAGGAGTTCTCCCCGGAGCTTGCTAAACCCCTCTGCTCCATCATCAATGCTTCTCTCAGTCAAGCCAGATGCCCAGCTGACTGGAAGACCTCTTATGTATCACCAGTGCCCAAGTCAACCAGCCCACAATCCTTAAATCAGCTACGACCTATTGCAATCACCCCAATACCCAGCCTAATCTGTGAAAGTTTTGTGTTCGACTGGGCTTATGCTGATATTGCAGGAGTCGTAGACCCTCAGCAGTTTGGCAATATGAAAACTTCCTCCACCACTCACTGTCTTGTCAGCTTTCTCGATTACATATACCGCCATCTCGAGAAACGAAAAACGTCTGTAGCTGTCGCCTTCATTGATTTCACTAAAGCATTCGACCTAGTCGACCACAATATAATCATCAACAAAGCTATTGACCTCGGGCTTCGGAGAAGTCTTATACCATGGCTTACAGACTTCCTCAGTGACCGACGCCAAGCTGTACGCTTCCGAGGGGCTGTCTCCACCTTTCAGTCACTCACCTGTGGCGTCCCCCAAGGCACCAAGATGGGACCACTCTGCTTCCTTATGCTCATCAATGATGCCCTAAGAGAAACCCCTGCTCGCTGGAAATATGTCGACGACTCCACCATTGGGATCAGCGTCAACAATTCTGCTCCCGACTATACCGCCCTTCAGGATTTATTGAACAGTCTCCAAAACTGGGCCACCAACAACCATGTCACCATCAACCATACCAAGACCATGGTTATGCACATCAACCTCTCCTCCGACATTGTCCCACCTCCTTCCATTACTTTAGGTCCGAACACACTCCAGGTTGTAGATTCCACGAAGCTCCTCGGCGTCACCATAGACAACAAACTAAATTGGAAACCACACGTCAGTGAAGTTGTCAAATCCTCCAGTTTCCGTCTCCACCTCCTCCGCCGACTCAAGTCCCTCGGAGTTCCTGCACCCGAGCTCCTCAGTGTTTACACAACATTCATACTTCCCAAGCTCACCTATGCCTCCCCTACCTGGTTTTCCTCCCTAAATGCCACACAACGTAAACACCTAGAACAAGTGCAAAAGAGGGCATGCAAGATTATTCTCTCCCCTTCCTACTCCACATATCAAGAAGCGCTCAACACACTGACCCTTTCGACTCTCACTGACCATCACCACGACCTCATCTGCAAATTTGGTAAGAAGCTTCTACACCATCCTCGACACCGGCTCCTACTACCACCTGAGATCCCTAGCCCGAGAATTGCTGTTCGACACCACAACCGCATCCAGCCCATACGTGCACGAACTGATCGCTATAAGAACAGCCCAGTCCCAACCATTGTAAAAATTATCAATAACCTTAATAAACCAGTGTATTCCTCCCAGTAAATACTACTTCTTGCACTGTCACTATGTTGAAATGCCCTGTAGTTTGAGCTTTTCCCCATCTAGTTATTATATGTCTTATTTGTATCACTTATGTTACTTGTATATTATTTGTAATTCGAAACCCATTCCCCAAATATGTAACTGTATATTTTCAGCCTTCTGGCTGCCAAGCTCTTTCAATAAACCGTTAATTATTATTATTATTATTAGTAAATGAACAGTCAATATTGTGGGATACCAAACAGAACCAAATTAAACTCTTCCTTGACAAATATTTATTATCTCTCTCTCTCTCTCTCTCTCTCTCTCTCTCTCTCTCTCTCTCTCTCTCTCTCTCTCTCTTAACCACGCCCTTGTTCTAGTACCACTGCACATATTTACCTTTCCCGCTGAACAAACCAAATCACGTACAAGTACATTCTCAAGACTCATCCATCCACGCCAAGAAGTACCAGTCCGCCATCGTCCTTGACCAGAGTGTTGCTGGCCTGGCGTGCATTCATCAACATAATACGTGACCTGCCTTGTTCACCGACCAAATGATGAGAATATGAACAAATGACTGTTCTTTGTGTTCTCTTGTTCTGATGACTAAGAGGTGGGAGATTTTATACCTGTTTATGCAGAAAAATCAAAGTAATGATGATGATGATGATGATGATGATGATGATGATGACATGACTGATAATGACACGACGATGATGATGATGATAAACAGCTTTGGTCTCAACAACAACAACAACAACAACAACAACAACAACAACAACAACAACAACAACAACAACAACAACAACAACAACAACAACAACAACAACAACAACAACAACAACAACAACAACAACAACAACAACAGCAACAACAACAACAACAACAGCAACAACAGCAACAACAACAACAACAGCAACAACAACAACAACAACAACAGCAACAGCAGCAACAACAGCAACAACAACAACAACAACAGCAGCAACAACAGCAACAACAACAACAACAACAACAACAACAACAACAACAACAACAACAACAACAACAACAACAACAACAACAACAACAACAACAACAACAACAACAACAACAACAACAACAACAACAACAACAACAACAACAACAACAAGTCAACATCAATTCTGCCGCCACTTAACTAGTGCTGTACGTGAAGTGTGAGTCAAGTGATCACTTAATATTACTACATAGTGATAGGAGATGACCTTTGACCCAGATGACCAATGCCAAGTATACCTGTGGACGTTGACCAAACCTCCCCCTCCACCCCCCCCTTACCCCTCCTCTCGACCTCATTAATAGGCTGTGTGGTGTCAGTTGTGTTGGCTGTGTGGTGTCAGTTGTGTTGTCTGTGTGGTGTCAGTTGTGTTGGCTGTGTGGTGTCAGTTGTGTTGTCTGTGTGGTGTCAGTTGTGTTGGCTGTGTGGTGTCAGTTGTGTTGTCTGTGTGGTGTCAGCTGTAGGAGTGTTGCGAGCTTGTGGTTATATTTGTCAACACAGTGTTGCTCTATCTCCGGCTTGTAAAGTGAAGTGTGTTGGTTAGAACATCCTTATCTCAGGGTCACATACGAGCAACACTTATCTCTAGTCTTGATGGATACACTCTGCCACGCCCCTGTGACCCACGCCTACTGATACACGCCCTAACTTAACCATTATCCATGTTAGGGTAGGGTGTGTTTGGATAGGTTAGGTCAAGGTAGGGTAGTGTAAAGTAAAGCTAGGTTAGGTTAGGTTACGTTAGGTTAGGTTAGGTTAGGTTAGGTTAGGTTAGGTTAGGTTAGGTTAGGTTAGGTTAGGTTAGGTTAGGTTAGGTTAGGTTAGCTGAGCTGGCGATCACAGTGATTAAAATAAATTACCTGGACATATTAGGTTAGGTTAGGTTAGGTCAGAGATATTCCCTGGTCGGTTAGACAGAGGAACACTCGTACAGGTGAGAGGTCCTGCAGATACAGGTGATAGTAGTCATCCTTGGGGCGCCGCCGTGAGGGTCTTCCTAAACAAACGAAGAGACAGGTGAAAAAAATTAACACCATCTTGAACACAGTTGTCAAGGGTGTATGTTGATCAGGTACCAAGACCCCTCCCCTCCCCTACCCCCACCCCTCCCTACCCCCTCCCCTCCCTACCCCCCACCCCTCCTACCCCACCCCTCACTCTGAAGGTTGGGCTGCTCCTGTAGGTTGGTCAACACACACCACCGGCAGGACGAACACCAGAGGGAGCCTTGAGGTACTATAACAGGTTGGTGGAGGAGAGAAGAGACAATCCTATTTAACAAGAACTACCGCACTAAACAAAATCCCACTAAAAGGTATAAATTGACCTAAAATCCCACTAAAAGGTATAAATTGACCTAAAATCCCACTAAAAGGTGTAAATTGACCTAAAATCCCACTAAAAGGTGTAAATTGACCTAAAATCCCACTAAAAGGTATAAATTGACCTAAAATCCCACCAGGAAACAGTCACTGGATAAAACCGTCTTAACTTAGCCAATGGATACAGTTTCGTCTATAAAATAATTACATGAATTAGAGTTATTAACTACAACTAATCACAACCCCGTCTAGCCTAATCTAGCCTAACCCAAACCAAACAACTGCTCAGCCTAGTAAGCAAACCAAATAGCTTAATCTAACCTAATCTAACTAGCAAACCAGAGCTTAGCCTAACTCAGCCTAACCCAAGCCAAACTAAACTTAATGTAACCTAACCTAACTAACCTAAACCTAACTCAACCTAACCAAACCGGAGCTAAAATAATTTGAACTGTGTATGTGTCACGTAGCCCTGTATGTGTCCGTAGTCCTGTATGTGTCCAAGCCAGTCTGTATGTGTCCATAGTCCTGTATGTGTCCGTAGTTCTGTATGTGTCCGTGGTCCTGTATGTGTCCGTAGTCCTGTATGTGTCCGTAGTCCTGTATGTGTCCGTAGTCCTGTATGTCCGTAGTCCTGTATGTGTCCGTAGTCCTGTATGTGTCCGTAGTCCTGTATGTGTCCCGTAGTCGTGTATGTGTCCACGTAGTCTGTATGTGTCCGTAGTCCTGTATGTGTCCGTAGTCGTGTATGTGTCCGTAGTCCTGTATGTGTGTCCGTAGTCCTGTATGTGTCCGTAGTCCTGTATGTGTCCGTAGTCCTGTGTCCGTAGTCCTGTATGTGTCCGTAGTCCTGTATGTGTCCGTAGTCCTGTATGTGTCCGTAGTCGTGTATGTGTCCGTAGTCGTGTATGTGTCCGTAGTCCTGTATGTGTCCGTAGTCCTGTATGTGTCCGTAGTCCTGTATGTGTCCGTAGTCGTGTATGTGTCCGTAGTCGTGTATGTGTCCTTGATCACTCATTCGTGTGGCCTCACGGACAGACAGACGGACCATTACGGGTAGCGTGAATACAGAACTCTATGGGTATAACCTACTCATTTCAGTACGTAAGGCGATGATGTATGGCCGGCACTGTACCTGACCTTCTTCACTCCCTCAACTGTATGGTCAGCCCCCCCCCCTCACAAGGCCAGCTAGAGGCGCCTAAGTCACACTAATGAACCGAAAACACAAGACAGATTTCTCAGTCTTTACCTCAAGAATCTTTAACAAATATGTATGGTTTAAGTCCACGCTGTACAGACTTAACCTGGCCTAACCTAACCTAACCTAACCTAACCTAACCTAACCTAACCTAACCTAACCTAACCTAACCTAATATAACCTAATAAGTATGCTTTTAGTGCAAGCTGCATAGACCTAACCTAACCTAAACTATCTTACAGTCCAGTCAGCTGTGAATAGGTTCCTAACTTTACAGGTGAGGAAAGTGAAGGCGATCGAGTGCAGTGCCGACCATGACGCTGCCGGTAAGTCTGCAGTGTACTATGTCCGCACCGCACCGCCTGCCCTGGGGACTCACTCTCACTCCAGGATATTTGTCAGAAGTTACTAAAGTGATGTAAGGACGGACGGATACACGTACACCGAACACACACACGGACACGTACACGAAACACACACACACACACACACACACACACACACACACGGCAACAGAAGGTAAATATTCTCACAGGCTACTTAAGACTCATTTATGAAACCACATTGAGGTCATTGTCAGCGTAAGCGAGTGGAGAGTGGGGAGTTGGGGGAGGGAGAGGGATGGAGTGTGGGGGGGGAGGAGGATGGAGTGTGGGGGAGGGAGGATGGAGTGTGGGGAGGAGGGATGGAGTGGGGGGGGGAGGAGGGATGGAGTGTGGGGGAGGGGAGGGATGGAGTGTGGGGGGAAGGGGGGAGGGAGGATGGGTGGGGGGAGGGGGAGGAGGGATGGGTGTGGGGAGGAGGGATGGAGTGTGGAGGGAGGGAGGGATGGAGGTGTGGGGAGGGGTGAGGAGGATGAGTGTGGGGGGAGGGAAGGATGGAGTGTGTGGGAGGGGAAGGATGGGTGTGGGGGGGAGGGAGGAGGGATGGAGTGTGGGGGGGGGGAGAAAGGTGGTGGTGAGGGAGGTACTCGGTGGTGGTGGCGGTAAGCGGTAGAGGGCGCACCTGCTGTTTTGTACACACGTATCGACATACAGATGTACACACAGGTTATTGTACATACACACATAAACTGGCTATACATACACATGTATACGCGTAAAAAATGCTGCATGATCATGATATATACACACAGTATGAGACACGCACACAGACTAACAGAACACCTACGTGTACACACAGACATAATGCTGGCACCCACGTATGCGTACATGGACTCTCCACACACACACACACACACACACATAGTCTCCTTCATACACTTTCACTGTTGTATAAATTTACTGAATCATTGTCTGTCTGACTGTGTCGACTATTACGCCTTGAGGTGACTGCGATCAGTTATGTACACACACACACACACACACACACACACACACACACACACACACACACACACACACACACACACACACCACTGGCTTCCCTTCCCTAAAAACAAAACCTTTATAGATGGCATTAAATCAGTATGAGTTGAGAGAGAGAGAGAGAGAGTAACGAAGGGGAGGAAGTGTAAGATAGGACATACAGAAGGTGAGAGATAAAGGGAGAGAAAGAGATGAATGAAGAAGAAGCGAAAACAAACAGAAAATAATCCGAAAATACATAGAAATCATCACCAAAAACAACAACAACAAAATCTGACCCAAAACAATAAAGAAGAGACAAAGAAAACAAACAAATATAAAGAAAACAACAATAAAACAATAGAATAAAAAGACAACGAACAAAAGAAACTATAAAATAATAAGAGAAAATTGAATAAAAGAGAAATAATCTTACACCACCGATTAACAGTACCACCATAGTGAAGGACTATGTTGATCTCTCTAAAAAAAGAAACACAAAATGGCCGTGGCTTCCTGAAAAACATTATCTCATTTACTTTGTTTTGGTGTCGACGAGTGTGTGTATATACTAACTGTGCCAACTAGCTAGAAGACCTGAGGTGTTAAAGCGCAGTGATACATCATAACCACAACAATAACAACATCATTCACAACGCATTACAACACAACAACATTATTCGCAACATTTGGCTGCATTACAACACATATACAGTATAAATTTATCCCCCACGTACACAAGCGAAGGGCAGCCTACATAAAGTCTCTGGATACAAGAGACAAAAACATAATTGGAACACGACTCTTGACCCATAAGATTCACCACTAACACTGACCGGGTTACATGAAGCTCCCAGCGGACAAGGTCATACGCTTCACTAGGCTCAGAGTTAAGTGAGGCAAGACTGAGTTGCACGATTCTCCCACAACGCTGACGGGTCTACATACCTGCCTACCTGGGCGCTTAGCCAATAACACCATTGGGTTAATTACTGGAGCCATAAATGTAAACCTCGGCTGCAGGTATTAGAAAGTGGTGGAATGTTTGTTTGTTGTGGTAGAATGTGTAACTTTTCATAACTGTGGTGGTGAACGCTAGGCACTGTCAACTGCCTAAGCTAATGATGGTTCTATATTTTAGTACTGAGAGAGTGAATCCTGTGGTGAGAAAGTGGCAATTGATGAACACCTGTTACTACAAATGTACCAATTAATATCACCTGTCCTAATTAACACAGCTGGTACACAGAACACAACCACCTGTGAGAAACATTACCACCTGTTCACCTCACACCTGGTAAACCAATTTAACCTGCACTATGGACCGCTTACCGAGGTCTTGTTGTCGCTGCTATAATAATAATAATAATAATAATAATAATAATAATAATAATAATAATAATAATAATAATAATAATAATAATAATAAATCAGTACCAAATAACATTAAAATTTCCACCATATATGTAGATAAATTTAATACATTCTTGGACTTTAATAATACACCACCAATTTTAAAGATTAACTCAAAATCCTGTATACTTTAAGGGTAAAAAAAAAGTTATCTGACAGCCAGTTGACAGCCACGTATGACTATTTACACAGCAAAAAAAACACAGTGTATCCCTGACAGCCAGTTGACAGCCACGTATGACAGTATTTACACAGCAAAAAAAAAACCAGTGTCCTGACAGCCAGTTGACAGCTTCGCGTTGGCTACAAATCACCCCACGCTCTCTAGTGAAAAATATTTTGTACACACTCACGTAAAGCAAAAGCAACTCATTTAAGTGGAATTCACACACTTTCTTCCGGGGTCATTACAACACACATACACCTAAATATAAATCTGTCCTCCTACTTTGTGTGAAGTCATATATATATTGTTTAGTCATGTAATTTGTTTTCTCTCATAGATATTTTCTCTTCAGTCTTCTCTACTTTTGTCATTTTTATATACTTTCGACAGCATTGTTTTACTTATTTACTTTTTTCAGTTTAAAATACTTTCAACGTCATTTTTTACTTTACATTCACAACCTTTTAATAAGTTACTACCAAAACTATACAAACATCTACTTACAAATTATTCCAAACTTAGTCAAAATTATCTTATACAGTATATATAATTATTCAAGTTAACTCATTATGTTTCTATCTAATCTATATTTCAATAATCATCTATCATCCACAAGTATACTAATTATATATAGGTTATAATAGGTATCGATATGTATAATTTGCTGTTTAAAATAATATCTACCGAAATATATAATTATACATCTATCATATACCATTTAA
>NW_024754704.1:3194042-3201542 GCF_018991925.1 Homarus americanus
ACTATATCCATGTTAACTCATCCATGTTAAATAGCTCTATATCCCATGTTAAATAGCTCTATATCCCATGTTAAATAGCTCTATATCATGTTAAATAACTCTATATCCCATGTTAAATAGCTCTATATCCATGTTAAATAGCTCTATATCCCATGTTAAATAGCTATATCCCATGTTAAATAACTCTATATCCCATGTTAAATAGCTCTATATCCCATGTTAAATAGCTCTATATCCCATGTTAAATAGCTCTATATCCCATGTTAAATAACTATATCCCATGTTAAATAGCTCTATATCCCATGTTAAATAGCTCTATCCCATGTTAAATAGCTCTATATCCCATGTTAAATAACTCTATATCCCATGTTAAATAGCTCTATATCCCATGTTAAATAGCTCTATATCCATGTTAAATAACTATATCCCATGTTAAATAGCTCTATATCCCATGTTAAATAGCTCTATATCCCATGTTAAATAGCTCTATATCCCTGTTAAATAGCTCTATATCCCATGTTAAATAACTATATCCCATGTTAAATAGCTCTATACTCATATGTTAAATAGCTCTATATCCCATGTTAAATAGCTCTATATCCATGTTAAATAGCTCTATATCCCATGTTAAATAACTATATCCCATGTTAAATAGCTCTATATCCCATGTTAAATAGCTCTATATCCCATGTTAAATAACTCTATATCCCATGTTAAATAGCTCTATCCATGTTTATGTCCTTCCATGTTAAATGTCTCTATCCATGTTAAATAACTATATCATGTTAATAACTCTATACATATTTAAATAGCTCTATATCCCATGTTAGCAAACTCATTCCATGTTAAACAGCTCTATATCCATGTTATAGCTCTATCAAATAAATAGCTCTATATCCCATGTTAAAAAACTCATATATTTAAATAACTCTATATCCATGTTAAACAATATCCCATGTTAAATGATCCCATGATATAAATAACTCATATTAAAATAACTATATCCATGTTAAATAGCTCTATAATCCATGTTATAATATGTTACTATATCCTGATAAACATAGCTCCATTCCCATGATTCTATATTCCATTATCTCATCCCATGTTAAATAGATATCATCCATAATAGGCTCTATATCCGTTGTTAACCATCCCATGTTAAATCACATGTTGAATAGCTCTATGAAAATGTATCCATTAAAAACATATCCCATGTTAAATATCTGTTATCCAATGTTAATATCATATCCCATGTTTAATAATATATATGATAACATATTTGTCTATATATCATGTTATGATTAAATAACTACATCCCATTTTAAATGGTTCATTAAATAGCTCTATATCCCATGTTAAATAGCTCTATATCCCATGTTAAATTACACTATTAAATATTACGACCAGAGGATATCACTGTCACTCCTATTGTCTGGCTAGTGTCTGGCTAGTATCTGGTAACCTGGTCTAGTATCTGGTAGCTTGGTCTAGTATCTGGTAACCTGGTCTAGTATCTGGTAACCTGGTCTAGTATCTGGTAACCTGGTCTAGTATCTGGTAACCTGGTCTAGTATCTGGTAACCTAGTCTAGTATCTGGTAACCTGGTCTAGTATCTGGTAACCTGGTCTAGTATCTGGTAACCTGGTCTAGTATCTGGTAACCTGGTCTAGTATCTGGTAACCTGTCGTGGAATATTTCAACAAGTGCTTCATCGCTGACAGAAGGGTGATTGAAGGCCACAAGAGAAAGAGGAAGATGACGACTCAAAAACAATTACAGAGATAATCACTTAAGACACAATCACTTAAGACACAATCACTTCATGGTATTGATTGTATCTGAGAGAACCAGGAAGCACAGGGGTCAACCTTTCCAAAATGTCACAACAACATTCAATGGGAAGATGAACAAAAAAAAACCCTCAATAACGTGAACGATAAAAAGGGTAATTGCAACACTGTCCAAGAGATATTGATGTTGTGATTGATAAAGAAAATTTGTATTTCCTATAAGATAATGTCATTTATATTTGATAGCTGTCGTTTAAAAGAGAAAAAGGTTATTGTTTTAAGGTGTAATTCGTCAAAGATTAATTGTTTTGAAGAATAAATTGTGAGAGAGGAAAGATAGCACCTTGAGGTACTCCACCAGTTATAGTATTACCCTGAGGTACTCCACCACCAGTAGACTAAAGGTGAGAGCAACACACACACACACACACACACACACACACACACACACGCGCACACACACACACACACACACACACACACACACACACACACACACACACACACACACACACACACACACAAGTAATTACATCGTATTCCTTCCATTACTCTTCCAGACATCAAGGACGACGGGGTGAAGATTGCATTTTTTTTACTCTCGGGTCTGAAAAGTGGCAAACTCTTCAGAGACAATTAACTCATCTTAACTCCTAAAGTGAACGAGAACACGGGAGTAAGTTACGTTCCCCAAGTCAGTCTCTCAAGTTAGGAAATTTGTGAACGAAGAGAGGAGGAAGAGAATACTCAGAAATGAAAGAATTGTGTACAGTATTATTGTTTATGTTAGTGAGTGTGTTCGGCACCAGGAGGCTAAGAATCGCAACCATCAAAACACTAACCTAACCTAAACCAACCCCCCAAAAATAGCTATCTTAAGTGTCTGTCAATCGTATAACAGACACATCAACATCTCTCTCTCTCTAACACCTCAAGGTCTTCGTCACACTTTTCATTCAAAACCCGAACTCGTGTCGTCACTCAGCCACGTTGATCGAAAAATCATTTGTCAAAGTTGGTTTTAAAGTCTCATAATAGCGAGTCTTTCTCACGGTGTGTGTGTGTATGTGTGTGTGTGTGTGTTGTGTGTGTGTGTGTGTGTGTGTGTGTGTGTGTGGCCCCAGATAACAATACAACATTCATACTGGCAAAACAAAAACAAAAAATGACAAAATAACATACTTCCCTCACTTCTCCCTCCTCCTCTCATACATTATACATATTAATACAATGAATATTTTAAACCCAAAGATCACTTCAGCCTCAAAGAATACTTCCTTATACAGTAATTTATAAAAGAATAAGGGGTGAGGTATTATTCTAGCCTCATCATAACTGTTTAAAGAACTCCTGGTGCTTGGAGAGAGAGAGAGAGAGAAAAAAAGATGCTTCACGCTGAATATTATCCATTAGAGTCGAGGTCTACTAGTTTTACCGAGGCAGGAACCAGCTAGTGTTTACAGAGAGCCATCGTTAATAACCTTCCCATCTGACACTAATAAGTTTTTAATTTTTTTTTTATCATCCTCCTGAAGGTTCATTAGTGATCTGGACGTGATCTGCCTCAGTAATCATGATCAGAAGGAAGTTTGATCACACCTGAACGTTCGTAACTATTATTGTTTTGATGCAACCTCCCTCAATCCCTTCCTGTCTCCCTCCCTCCCTCACTCCCTCACTTACTCTCCACCTGTACCTCCCAACTCTCATCTGTACTCCACCCCTGCCTCCCCCTTCTTACCCCCCATTTGTACCCCTCATCCCCCTTCTCTATGTCTTATCTCCCTTCCCTCCACCTATCACTCTCCACCCCCCTCACCCTCCACCTCCATCCCCCTCTCATCCTCTACCATTACCCCCTTATTCCCCACCTCTACCCCCACCTTCCTCTTCTATTTCCCCTCTCACCCTCCACTTCCCCTCTCACCCTCCACCTCCCCTCTCACCCTCCACTTCCCCACTCATCCTCCACCTCCCCCTCATGCTCCACGAACCACTCTACTGCCCGGCCATCTACTTGAAACCTTCAGGGTAATTTAAGTCATTAGTTTGAGTATTGATGTGGTAATGGAGGATTACATAAGCCTCTGTTTCTTTGTTATGTGGAGAATGAGGTGTAACATTGCCTGCCCCGTGTTTGTCTTGACTACAACTATTGCTACCACCACCACCACCACCTCTATTACCTGACTACTACCACTATCATTACCATCTGCCACAACTAACTACTACTACTACTACTACTGTATCACTACCACTATTACCCACATCCCCTCCTACTGGCACAAGAACCCAAACATTACTGTACACCAAATAACTCACAAAAGAATACACTGTATCAGCGGACTCTCTCTCTCTCTCTCTCTCTCTCTCTCTCTCTCTCTCTCTCTCTCTCTCTCTGGGGTGGGGGGGGTTGTGGGGGATGGGAGACACAATAGCCTTAGATATTATTTTATCCAATGCCAACAAGACGGTGAAATTCCTCAGGTGTGTCACAAGTAACACCTTCATTAGCTTCTGTTATTTTGTTTTTTAAAGATCCACAATAAACCTGTTACCATTGTCACGTCTCTTAAGAACCACCACACCTGAACACATATCTGAGCATACATTAACACATCGGAATAAACACCTGAGCACACACCTCAACACACACCTGAACACACAAACCAGAACACACCTGAGCACACAAACACACCTGAACACCTACCTGAACACACCTGAACACCTCTATTATAAAGTTAGGGAAGCATCTACATACACAGTGGAACACCATCACCATTCACGACCTTCCTTCCCTTACTCACCTGGTGTATACAACGTCCTCTCTCACGTCTGTCCATCAACATACAACATACACCTCCCTAAAATGTTGCCTCTCACACGTCTGTCCATCAACATACAACATACACCTCCCTAAAATGTTGCCTCTCACGTCTGTCCCCCAACATACAAATACAAAAACGTTGGTCACACATTTATCTCTGTACAAAACAACTACTTAATGTATCCATGTAGCACTTAATCAAGGTGTGTTGCAGGAGACATCACTGAGAAAAACAAGATGATTATTATTATTATTATTATTATTATTATTATTATTATTATTATTACTATTATTATTATTATTACTATTATTATTTATTATTATTATTATTATTATTACCACTACCATCACCAATATTAATACTACTACTACTACTACTACTACTACTACTACTTTTTTTTTATGGCCTCCAGCCTCCCCCAATAGCCACACCTTCGCCACCATTTATTTACCTTAATATTAAATATCCTAATACATAAGTAGCTATCCTATCTGTGTTAAATTAGTTGAGCCGCAGATCTATGCGGCATTCAGTGACTGTAGCCTCATAGTCAATATCTGCAGCAGTTGTCGGAGTTGGGGCAGAAGCTCTCGTTCCCCTGAGGCAGAGCAAAGCCGATCGAAGGGGAGAGAAAGACAGTCGACATCTCATCCAGGCTGTAACATAACTTCTGGGCTGCTGCTTCTGTTCGGAGATCAACTCCGCGAGTCTGGCGTAGAAACATCTTGCACTTGGTCCCATCCCACCAGAGGTTGTGAACACTAGAGGAGTGAAGCTGCCTTGATCAACGTTTTGAATTCTCTCCCCATATGCCCTTCTCTTGTCGTTCTCGTTCCTCTTATGTGCAGCATCGAGGGCTAGGTTACGGTGACATGCGGCCATGGGATCAAAAATCCTGATGTCGAAGAAAGCTCGCTGTCCCCGCGTCCAGAATCCTCGAGCACTGACGTCCACACGGGCTTCGTTAGATGTGTTTGAGGTCCTATGTTGGAAGATCTCACCATCCAATGGAAGGAGGGTCGGTTCTACCATGACGTCCCGGCAGATTTCCTTCAACATATTTGCTGTGAGATCCCTTACCTCGTCATGCCTCATGCATATGAAGCCCCCCTTCTTGCACACCATGGCGTGATCACCATCATAGGAAGAGCCACACACGCATTGGGAGGGCAAACCTTCTACTGGCCGACCGTACCTTAGAGCAATGGCATCTGTACTACTACTACTACTACTACTACTACTACTACCACCACCACCACAATTAGTGCTCTACCACGATTGCTATTGTTATTCATGTTGCTATTACTGCTGACCCCAATATGTGTGCGTGTGTGGTGATAAAGAAAAGAGTCCAGTAGATCGTATAAAGTTTAACACACACACACACACACACACACACACACACACACACACACACACACACACACACACACACACACACACACACACACACACACACACACACACAACTGTTTACTTCGCTCTCTTTTTATTAGCGGAAGTAGTAACACGAGGTCGCCATGACAGAGCAAGGTTACAGGTAGTCAACAGGTGTCATGAAGGTACACGACTGCTCCCTCTACCTGTCTCTCACTATCTCCCTCACTACCTGTATTATTGTTTCAGTCTCGGTTCTTCATTCAAACAAATATATCTTAGTTATTGTGGTGATCAAATGTTTATAAATTACCCAGGAAAGAGAGTCAGTTTAGGTATAATTATTTACAAGTTCACTCCTCGTGTTAATATGAAAGACACAACAAACTCCAGTGTGGGACTTACCCAGCAGGTTCAGGTGTTGAATAATTCTTGTTAGTGTTGGATGCTGTTCTCCCCCCCCCCCCCAGACCTGTTACCTGTACTTGGCGTATATTAATATTTTGAACACACACACACACATACACGTCCTTGCCACAATAAATAAAGTCTAGCTCACGATAATTAGCGAGGTATGTGAGGGCTGTCAGTGGGCCTATACAAGACAGCGGGTGAGCTCGTTCTTCTTGTTAGCGGTGGTGGTAGAAGTGGTGGTGGTGGTGGTGGCCTCAGTTCGGTCCGGGTTGACAAATGTTCGACTCGGGCGTTGCAAGAGGTGTTAAGGCCATTTATCTCCTCAGAGTTTAATGGAGGCTATTGGGTACGTCCATATAGCTGGTGGGTGTGTGTCTGTGTGTGACGGTGACGAGAGCTGCAGGTGTGGGGCTCCAGGTATACCGTGGATCATTAGTCCTGCTATGCCCAGGTAACGTGACCCCTGCCGTAGTGTAGGGGAACTTCCTCACGGGTCTAGGTCTTCCCTTGATACAAACGACACGCCGACGTAACATCACCATCGTCTGCATTATCTATTGGGCAACTTTTCATCACTGACTTGACTCCATACTTCTACGTGCTCCATGTGTCGCCTCACCCACCGTGGTATAAGCCGGTCGTCTTTATAGCAAGAGGAGGAATGGACGGACGCTACAGCCACCAGGTAGAAAGTTCCTTATTAGGTTATCCCAGTAGTCAGGACACGGTCAAAAGCTCGTGGTAAGGACGTTTACTCCTGGTAGTGTGGGCGGACTATCAGCAACTACGGTTAGGGTTCTTCCGTGTAATAGCCAATACGCAGTGTGGGCAGATCACCTTGACTCCCGCCTGGTGTGGCTTTAAGGCGCCAGTTACACCATATCTGGGTGACGACGGCTAACACAAGACGCTAAACCGGCCACCACCACTACAGGGAAACTGATCTTGGCGAGTGAAAAAAAAATAACTTGTTTTAGTAGATACTGGATGTGTTGGTCTCTGAAGTAGTAAATGTCATCCCTTCCAGAATTTTACACGATACGTACGCGCACACACACACACACACACACACACACACACACACATACAC
>NW_024754704.1:3204042-3231542 GCF_018991925.1 Homarus americanus
TGTGTGTGTGTGTGTGTGTGTGTGTGTGTGTGTGTGTGTGTGTGTGTGTGTGTGTGTGTGTGTGTGTGTATGTGTGTCTCAGATTGAATATCATGCTGCACTGTGTGCAGAATTGGAGAGTGTAGGTTGACAGGTGTAAGTGTGGGGGTGCAGAAGAGTGTGAGTGTATGTTTGGGAGGTGCAGGTGTGGAGGGGTGTAGAGGTGTATGTTTGGGAGGTGCAGGTGTGGAAGGAGTGTGGGGTGTGTGTTTGGGAGGTGCAGGTGTGGAGGGGTGTAGGGGTGTGTGTTTGGGAGGTGCAGGTGTGGAGGGGGTGTAGAGGTGTATGTTTGGGAGGTGCAGGTGTGGAAGGAGTGTGCAGGTGTGGAGGTGTCAGGTTGTGTCAGAACTAGGGGGTGAGAGGCCTTGGGGTGCGGCCTTCTGCTGCGTCTAGTCTAGATCACTGACCCAGTACCTGTACCTGAGGTCACCCCTGCTGTACCACAAGGGCCCTGACACACGGCCTGTACCACAAGACAGGTGAGGAAGAGAGGGAAGGAGAGTCAAGATAACAAAAGAGGAAGTGAGAGATACGATGATAACTAAGGAAGAACACATAATGAAACTGATCACACACACACACACGACAAACTTGTGACACTTCCTCCAATCACAGGGCTTATCGTTTGTGACGTCACTACAGGCCTACACTTCAGTTGGCCAATCCTCCTACACGGGTGTGAGACTCTCTAGACCAAGGCTGGGTCGTTCTCCTGATCTGACTGATATAAACACTGGCCAAGAGAACAACTTAAGGCTACACGCCCTAACATATGTAATGGATATCCCCCGAGTAACTCAGCAGATGGCCGAGGTCAGGTGTACAGGTGGGCAAACCATAATGAAGTTAGTGGCGCCATCAAGAGGTAGGTGACCACGGGAGGCTGCCCGGCACAGCTTCACAGATCCGACAACACCCAGACGTGCTGCCTGGGAAGGATGGTAAACTACTGGTGTACACTCGCTACCACCCTGACACCTCTCTTGTCCCAGACCAACTCTACGACACATGGCCGTACACCTGTACAAGTTGACAGTGTTGCCCCCACATGATGACATGAAGTAAGGTAAGCGAAGGTGAGAACTGCATCACAGCTTCCGGCCGAGACTGGTCTGTGTGGACTTGTTGCCTTTTACTGTTAGCATTAAGCTGTACCAAGCCCTGGAGACCTGACAATGGCTACCAGGAGGGGGAGGAGGAAGAGGAGGAAGAAGAGGAGGGGGGAGGAGGACTACAAATTAACTCAGGCGTCATATACGTGAGCCTGGAGTCACCTATGATGGTACACCTGGCAAGGCAGAGCAGGTAAGTCTCCCCCCTTCTTTTCACCCCAGTTCTTGTATAACCTAGAGGGTGTGTCAGCCTCCCTATTGGTACTGGTTCAAATCGGGTGTCAATGCCTGCAGGGTCATTCGGTTGTCAATTCTACAGAGTGACAACAAGGACATCATACTCGGCCTCTACAACCCAGGATATTTCTACATTCTACCAGAGACCTCAACACACACACATATTGAGATACTGCATATATAATCAACTAAAGGCTACAAATAATCTACTATGTATGAGTGTGTGTGTGTGTGTGTGTGTGTGTGTGTGTGTGTGTGTGTGTGTGTGTGTGTGTTTGTAGTGAGGTGTTTTACATGCGAGACCAGTGGGCCAGGCAGAGCACCCACCCAGCAGCGAGGAGAGAGTATGTCCCAGCACCACACGCCGTCAATTGGTCTGAACAAGAACCACCGTCATGTACTACAGCAGAAGATGAGGCCACCTTCCTTGTCCTTCTGCGCCTTCGGGTTAGTTATGTCATACAAAATGGACTATATGTAGTACAATACTTTCTTTATATATCTTCTTTTTTTATTATTTAAAACATGACAGCTGAATGGAGATACCTAAGAGGGTGTTAAACTATACAGCTCTCACACAACACGGGCCAAGGTAACACCGCTCTATCTCAAATATATAAATACTGTACTGTACTGTACTGTACTGTACTGTACACCAATAAAACACGACTGAAAATCTCAAGCTGACCGTTCCTAACCCCCACCAGGAGGTACATATCCCCTGGCAGGTGTAAGTGGTGAGACGTAGAGTGCGGGGCGATATGATAGAGGTGTATAAATGGAAGTCAGGGCTAAACAAAGGGGACATTACAAAGGTACTCAAACTATCCAACCAGGAGCGAACTCGTAACAATGGTTTTAAATTAGACAAATTTAGATTTAGCGGCGAAATAGGTAAACATTGGTTTGGAAATACTGTAGAGTAGTGGATGAATGGAACAAGTTACCAAACATCATCATTAACTGTAATACGCTGGATAGCTTCAAACACAGGTTGGATGGATATACGAGCGATAGGGGTTGGGTGTAAATGGGACTGCCCAGTATGACCCAATAGACCCGCTGCAGTTTCCCCATTCTTATGTTCTTATGTGAGGGAGGTGTGAGGGAGAGGACCCAGGTGTAGGGAGTGAGGGAGAGGACCCAGGTGTAGGCGGTGAGGGAGGTGTGAGGGAGAGGACTCAGGTGTAGGGAGTGAGGGAGAGGACCCAGGTGTAGGGAGTGAGGGAGGTGTGAGGGAGAGGACCCAGGTGTAGGGAGTGAGGGAGGTGTGAGGGAGAGGACCCAGGTGTAGGCGGTGAGGGAGGTGTGAGGGAGAGGACCCAGGTGTAGGCGGTGAGGGAGGTGTGAGGGAGAGTACCCAGGTGGCAGGTCAGATGATTCACATTTCACAGCTGGCCGTTCACAACCTGTTCTGGACTATGCCAAACCGCTGTCACTGCGCATTAGTTAGTGTGTGTGTGTGTGTGTGTGTGTGTGTGTGTGTGTGTGCGCGCGCGCACGCGCGCGTATCTTTCCAGCAAACATTATACCGGTGTTGTGTTATGGGTGTAGTGCGCCTCATCACCACCAGAGGGACAAAAATAAAACTTTTGTGCTCACTTTCAACAAATTTCCAGGAAAGTCTCGATACCTGAGGCACTGACACTCCCCTTAACCTGACGGAGGCCATGGAGGAGGACTAACACACTTACGTCACTGGATGTACCGTAAGAGAGAGAAAAGAAAAAGATAAGCAAAAACCATATAATGAAACGAGAAATAAATAAGACAAAAGTTACGAAATTATTTAAGACATCGACCACAAATATTGATTCATTAAATAAATAAATAAATAAATAAATAAATAACTTGCCAAAAATAGTCAAAATAAATCAATAAAATATCTCACAGGATAAATAAAAACAAGACAAATTCACAACAACAAAAAACCAACTGATAAACAAGGATAAAACTAAATTAAACCACACGAACAAAAACATAAAACAAAATCACAAGCAATAACATAAAACACCAACAAAATCAAATAAACAATAAAATTCATTAATAAACAACACGAAAATAAAGCAAGAAATTATAAAGTGAATTTCCTATACATTTATGTGGAGATTAAACCGTATTGGCTTGACCGCTATATACGGGTCACCTTTATACACTAATTAAAGGTGATATATCAGGTGTTAGAAATGGCAATATACTTTTTATACAACCGGTGTGTGTTGTTGTATAGAATGAACGTCTATATGGTGTGTGTGTGGGCTATTATAAATATATAGAATGACATTATAGAATGGTGAGTGAACGTCAGAGCACCTTTGTTCCACCTGAGCTTAATTAAGAACGAGATATCAGGTGTGGTGAGGACATATTAAGCATCTATTTCACCTGGCTCGCTATCTATGTCTTAATTAAACACACACACCTGATACACACACACACACACACACACCTGATACACACACACACACACACACACACACACACACACACACACACACACACTCAGGGCCGTGGGTCTACCGTTACCAGATACTTTAGCTTTCTCTTGTCCTTATGGCGGGCGTCTTACCTTGAACACAACCTTGACCTACAACTGCCTCCGCCGCCCGTCTGTCCCCGCACACACACACACACACACACACACACACACATCTGGCTTTCTCGAGACCCGACTTTCTGCCCACGTGAGCCTGATGGTATTTCCCAAGAGCGGAATTATCTACCTGTTTGGCCCCGGATAATCTACCTGCGTGGTCCTGGATAATCTACCTGCGTGGTCCTGGATAATCTACCTGCGTGGTCCTGGATAATCTATATCTGGCGCCGGATAATCTATTTCTGGCCCCAGATAATCTTCTGGCAGATAATCTACCTGTGGTCTGGATAATCTGCCGTCTGGCCCCGGATAATCTACTTTTAGTCCTGGATAGTCTACCTGTCTGGCCCCGGATAATCTACCTCAAAGGGAGAGAGAAGTAGCCAGGAGAGTAGTGAAGATATGAGGCCAGATGAGACAAGTGTTAGCCTGATGTAGATGGACCAAGTGAGAAGCCCATACCTGTGTGTGTTGAGGACAGGTGTGTGTGTGTGTGTCAGGAGAGCAGGTGTGTGTGTGTGTGTGTGTGTGTGTGTGTGTGTGTGTGTGTGTGTGTGTGTGTGTGTGTGTGTGTTGAAACCCACAGAGGAGAAATGGGTGTGTGTGGTCCATGTGTCTTGAGGACGACCTTCCTTACTGCTGCTGCTGTCGACTGATTAACACACACACACACACACACACACACACACACACACACACCCACACACACACACACACACACACACACACACACCCTCCTCCATTCTCTTCATCTCACCCTCCTCTTTACCTCTCTCTGTACAGACAGACAGACAGACAGACAGACTCTCTCTCTCTCTCTCTCTCTTTATAAACCCCAAAGAAGTCATTTCGTCACTCATGTTAGCTAGAGGTCAAAGGTCACACTTCCCTTCACTAGGTCACGTCCCAGTCCCCAATACCCATATAGGGATCACTGTAGTATTGGTCCTGTAGGTGACGCGACAAGTAGGTAATGGGACAGGTGAGATAAAAGGTAATTACTAATCTAAAAAAAAAACACACACCTGGATTTGTTTACTATACTGGATGTATTTAGTGACACCACCACTAACACCACCACTAACACCACACCACCACTACACCTTCCCACCACTAACACCACCACTAACACCATCACCACCACTAACACCATCATCACCACCACTATCACCATCACCACCACACCACCGCCATCATATGTGCTTTATGTACTGTAACTAATAGTAATGACGTAAGCACCAGTGAGGTCTGAAGGGGCTGAGACACACACACACACACACACACACACACACACACACACACACACACACACACACACATCTGTGAGGAATTACTACACGTCAGTTCCCTCATAACAACATCTGAGGAACTACTACACCACGTGAGTTCCTCCTAACACCATCTGGGAGAGAGTTACTACACAGAGTTTGCTGTTCAACACCTACATTAATCTGTGTTCACTGTATGTTCCTTTACCTTTCTCTAATGAAGGCTTGTTAAACCACCAATGTATGTAATAAGTCATTTATGTCCAATGTATATTTTCAACCTTCGGGCTGCAGAATTTTTTCAATAAACCGTTAATTATTATTATTATTATTATATTATTATTATTTACACACACACACACATACATACACACACACACACACATACACACATACACACACACACACACACACAAACACGGAAATTAATATTTAAAATGAAGACAAGTAAAAATGCTAACCTAACCTAAGCTAACCTAAGCTAACCTAACCTAAGCTAACCTAACCTTCCCAAATACTAGTAGTGTGTTTAATCTCGAAGTAAACTTAACATGCTGGGGTGGATAATCTTCATGTGATCAATTTAATAACATAATGAACAGATAACTCCGGCTTATACAAGTGATTTATAACGACACAACCGACGTAGTTAAGTAGTTCTGTCTCTTAACCATGTCGTGGTTTGTTTACTTAAAGGGCTGTAAGGTAACCACGACCAGTGACACTAATGGTAACGTTACACTGGTGGAGAGAGAGGCTGCCACTACACTTTGTCCTTCATGTGAGAGATAATGAGAGAGATAGTGACGAGTGGTTCTCTCTCTCTCTCTCTCTCTTACTACTATTCAATATCCACACCTCCCTCTCAACATGGCGTCTCAACACGTGGAAAGTGAGGATTAGACTAAAGAGAATCCTCAGCATTCCTGGAGAGAGAGAGAGAAGAGAGAGGACTTTCACCAGCACCGTCGCCGCCGTCAGTATGTCGCTTCAATGCCACAGGAAAGAGCAGCGATAACACTCAAACCTGTATACCAAGTGTGTGTGTGTAATAATAATAATAATAATAATAATAATTAACGGTTTATTGAAAGAGCTTGGCAGGCAGAAGGCTGAAAATATACAGTTACATATTTGGGGAATGGGCTTCGAATTACAAATAATATACAAGTAACATAAGTGATACAAATAAGAATATATAATAACTAGATGGGGAAAAGCTCAAACTACAGTGCATTTCAACATAGTGACAGTGCAAGGAGTAGTGTTTACTGGGAGTGAATACACTGGTTTATTGCAAGTTATTGATAATTTTTACAATGGTTGGGACTGGGCTGTTCATATAGCGATCAGTTCGTGCACGTATGGGCTGGATGCGGTTGTGGTGTCGAACAGCAATTCTCGGGCTAGGGATCTCAGGTGGTAGTAGGAGCCGGTGTCGAGGATGGTGTAGAAGCTTTACCAAATTTGCAGATGAGGTCGTGGTGATGGTCAGTGAGTCGAAAGGGTCAGTGTGTTGAGCCTTCTTGATATGTGGAGTAGGAAGGGAGAGAATAATCTTGCATGCCCTCTTTGCACTTTTCTAGGTGTTTACGTTGTGTGGCATTTAGAGGAAGACCAGGTGGGGAGGCATAGGTGAGCTTGGGAAGTATGAATGTTGTGTAAACACTGAGGGCTCCAGGAACCTGAGGGACTTGAGTCGGCGGAGACGGAAACTGGAGGATTTGACAACTTCACTGACGTGTGGTTTCCAATTTAGTTTGTTGCTCTAGACACCGAGGAGCTCTGTGAATCTACAACCTGGAGTGTGTTCGACCTAAAGTAATGGAAGGAGGTGGGACAATGTCGGAGGAGAGGTTGATGTGCATAACCATGGTCTTGGTATGGTTGATGGTGACATGGTTGTTGGTGGCCCAGTTTTGGAGACTGTTCAACAAACTGAAGGGCGGCATAGTCGAGCAGAATTGTTGACGCTGATCCCAATGGTGGAGTCGTCGACATATTTCCAGCGAGCAGGGTTTCTTAGGGCATCATTGATGAGCATAAGGAAGCAGAGTGGTCCCATCTTGGTGCCTTGGGGACGCCACAGAGTGACTGAAAGGTGGAGACAGCCCTCGAAGCGTACAGCTTGGCGTCGGTCAAATAAGTCTGTGTTATGGTATAAGACTTCTCCGAAGCCCGAGGTCAATAGCTTTGTTGATGATTATATTGTGGTCGACTAGGTCGAATGCTTTAGTGAAATCAATGAAGGCGACAGCTACAGACGTTTTTCGTTTCTCGAGATGGCGGTATATGTAATCGAGAAAGCTGACAAGACAGTGAGTGGTGGAGGAAGTTTTCATATTGCCAAATTGCTGAGGGTCTCTGACTCATGCAATATCAGCGTAAGCCCAGTCGAACACAAACTTTCACAGATTAGGCTGGGTATTGGGGTGATTGCAATAGGTGTGTGTGTGTGTGTGTGTGAAGGTCAGAGATTTCGCCGGTTATCTTAGATCGTTACCATCACCTGTAGAAGCATAAAGAATGACGTACAACCGGGCCGGTGGAAAGTTGTTTGGACACACTTCCCAGCCTCCCTTAGTCCCTGTTCACCTAGCAGTAAAGTAGGTACCTGTTGTAAGTCGAAAAGTTGCGAATTCGTATTCAGGGAAAGTTGTTGGAGCTTCCAATAACTTGCTGACAAAAAACCTATGATCCTTCAGGCTTCTACGCCCTTAACTCATGAGACATAAAGGCAAGCAGGAACTTAGCATGCTTCCCAGATGGGCGCTGTAAACGCTTCTGCACTTCACCTTGCAAAGACGTAAAAGAGTATGTTCTCTGACGAAGGCCATGCAGTGTGTGTGGTGAAACGGCGGCAGTTGTCTCCTTACGTAACCCGGGACACGGTATTGTTACAGGCTCAGAGAACAGCTAAGAGGCGACCGACGGTTTGGTGGAGGTCAGTACAGAGTGAACACGAAGCTGTCTGTCTGTCTGTAGTGGTGTTCTCGTCTATTTTCCCATAAACTACAGTTATTGGTGTGTGTGTGTGTGCCACATGTTGCCATCACCGTTGTTCTGGGTGCCATGCAGGTGACGACAGTGCCAAGGTCAGGGTTAATCTCTCATATCTCTACTAGTCTGATTCACATACAACGATGGAAAAATAAAAATTTATTTCCACAACCGTTGTCAGTGTTGCCAACACTAAGGTCAAAGTTATCAAGGTTAGTTATAGACAATGGTGCCAGTAGTGCCAAGGTCCTGACGAGTTTTTGCTAATTACTTAATAACCTTTAATAACACACACACACACACACACACACACACACACACACACACACACACACACACACACACACACACACACACACACACACACACACACACACACACACACACACACACACACACACACACACACCTGGAAACAATTACAGAACTTTAGTAACACAACATCCTGACCGTGTACAGTTTAGTACATATATACACACATGACGCCACATCCCTACACATGCTGACTGTACGTAAGGGCACCAATAAAATATACGAACTGTGTACATAGATGTGTACATATAATACATGCATACAATGGGCGTAAATATACACATGAAACTGGCAGACTGTGTTCTCACCAGACAACAGCTGACAGTCAGTCGCTGATATGTAAGTGCCAGTGAAGTGACTGTGAGTGTGGGGAGGGTGGTGAGGGGAAGGGGGGAGGGATGGTGAGGGAAGGGGAGGAAGAGGGAGAAAGGAAGAAGGAAGGAGAAGAGGAAAAGAGGGTAATGTTGAGGTGGTGAGGGGGAGGAGGTGAGGGGAAGGGAGGAATGGTGGTGAGTGATGGGGTAGGGAGGAGTACTGACGAAGGGTACAGACGGAAGGGAGGAAGGAGGGAGGAAGGGAGGGAGGAGGGAGGAAGGAGGGAAGGAGGGAAGGAGGGAAGGAGGGAGGAGAGGACACTTTACTTAGTGTACTGAGTCCATCAAGAGGAACTTTCTCTGACTCGACCCCACCTCATTTTTCCCCTCAAGATGAGCAAGGAGAGAGAAGGAGGGGGAGAGAAGGGAGGGGGAGAGAAGGGAGGGGGGGAGAGAAGGGAGGGGGGGAGAAGGAGGGGGGAGAGAAGGGAGGGGAGAGAAGGGAGGGAGGAGAGAAGGGAGGGGGGGAGAGAAGGGAGGGGAGAAGGAGGGGGAGAGAAGGAGGGAGAGAAGGGAGGAGGAGAGAGGGGAGAGGAAGGAGGGGAGAGAAGGAGGGAGAAAAAGGGAGAGAAAGGGAGAAAGGGGGAGGGGAGAGAAGGAGGGGGGAGAGAAGGGAGGGGGAGAAGGGAGGAGGGGAAGGAAGGAGAGGAAGAGAGAATGGGAGAGGAAGGAAGGAGAGGGAAGGAAGGTTAGAAAGGATGTAGAGAAAAATGCAGAGAATAATAAACAAAAGCAATAAGAAGAAATGAGGAAATGAAAGAGAGAGAGAGAGAGAGAGAGAGAGAGAGAGAGAAAAGCGCTCAGGAGGTGGAAGAAAGTGATAAAGGACACAAGAGAGGAGTAAGAGACAGACAGACAGAGGAGACAGACAGACAGATAGACAGAGAGACAGACAGACAGATAGACAGAGAGACAGACAGACAGAGACAGACAGACAGACAGGAAGCAGCAGTGTGCGTGAATAAGAATGATGGTGATGTCGAGTGGCTGTCTTAGTTCAGGGTGAAGGAGGTATGGGTGAAGGAGGTGGTGGTGGGTGAAGGAGGTGGTGATGGGTGAAGGAGGTGGTGGTGGGTGAAGGAGGTGGTGGTGGGTGAAGGAGGTGGTGGTGGGTGAAGGAGGTGGTGGTGGGTGAAGGAGGTGGTGGTGGGGAAATGCCCATGACCCAAAAGCCCCAAACCCTGCCAGTGCCCACCCACCCATGACCTGCCATGACCCTGCCATGACCTGCCAAACGACGCTGCCAGCCAATGACGTGCTGCCGCTGTGCCCAAATGCTGCCACGACTTGCCAAACGTGCCACTTTGCTATCTAAACGATGTGCCAAAAACCATGTGCTCAAACGACGTGTTGACAAATGATGCCATGACTTTAAATGATGCTGCTGCAAATGATGCTATGACGGCCAGCCCATGCTGCTATGACGTGCTTAAATGATGCAACCCCAACCCATGCCAGCCCAAACGCCTGCCAGCCAAACGCCGCCAGCTAATCCAAAAACGACGCCATGCCAGTTTGCCAGCTAAACGACGCTGCCATGCTTCAAACGACGACGCCATGACCCTTAAAACGATGCTGCCATGCCTGCAACGATGCTGCTGCTTAAACGATGCTGCTGTGATGTGCCAAATGCTTGCTATGACGGCCAGTCTGCCCTATACGACAAAGTGCTGCTATGACGCAATAGGCTGATGTTGTTGTATGACGGCAAATGAATGTTGATCTGCCAGACGATGCTATGTAAGAATGATGTTGTGATGCTTAAATGATGATGCTAAGATGATGCTAGCTTGAACCCCACCACCAGCACCACCCACCTCTCGCTTCCACGTAACATTAAAACTGTATTTCAGAACATATATTTTTTTCTCTCTCCTGTGTATTACTTCCTTGTTCTCTTTTTTCCTCCCTTCTCTCTCTCCTTGTTCTCTTTTTTCCTTCTTTCTCTCTCTCCTTGTTCTCTTTTTTCCTTCTTTCTCTCTCTCCTTGTTCTCTTTTTTCCTTCTTTCTCTCTCTCCTTGTTCTCTTTTTTCCTCCTTTCTCTCTCCTTGTTCTCTTTTTCTCTCCCTTCTCTCTCCGTGTTCTCATTTTCTCTCCCTTCTCTCTCTCCTTGTTCTCTTTTTTCTCGTCCTTCTCTCTCTCCTTGCTCTCTTTTTTCTCGTCCTTCTCTCTCTCCTTGCTCTCTTTTTTCTCGTCCTTCTCTCTCTCCTTGTTCTCTTTTTTCTCTCCCTTCTCTCTCTCCTTGTTCTCTTTTTCTCTCTCCTTGTTCTCTTTTTCTCTCTCCTTGTTCTCTTTTTCTCTCTCCTTGTTCTCTTTTTCTCTCTCCTTGTTCTCTTTTTCTCTCTCCTTGTTCTCTTTTTCTCTCTCCTTGTTCTCTTTTCTCTCCCTTCTCTCTCTCCTTCATTCTCTTTTCTCTCCCTTCTCTCTCTGTTACTCTTTAACTCCACCTCTCTTCTTCCTTCCCTTTCTCTCTCCTTGTTCTCTTTTTCTCTCTCCTTGTTCTCTTTTCTCCTTCTCTCTCTCCTTGTTTCTTTTCTCCTTCTCTCTCCTCCTTGTTCTTACTCGCTCCTTCTCTCGCTTGTTCTCTTTTTCTCTCTCCTTGTTCTTTTCTCTCCCCTTCTCTCTCTCTCCTTGTTCTCTTTTTCTCTCCTTCTCTCTCCTTGTTCTCTTTTTCGCTCCTTCTCTCTCCTCCTTGTTCCTCTTTTCTCTCCTTCTCTCTCCTTGTTGTCTCTTTTCTCTCCTCCTTGTTCTCTTTTTCTCCTTCTCTCTCTCCCCTTGTTCTCTTTCTCTCCTTCTCTCTCTCCTTGTTCTCTTTTCTCTCCTTCTCTCTCCTTGTTTACTCTTTTCTCTCTCCTTGTTCTCTTTTTCTCTCCCTTCTCTCTCTCCTTGTTCTCTTTTTCTCTCTCTTCTAATTCACGGTTCTCCCCCCCCTCACATTCTAGGTAGGTAACTTCTCAGTCTCTCACCTCCTGACATTATTATTATCTCTTCTTCTCCTTAGTCTCTGCTTCATCATTATTATTGTGTGTTGTTCCTGTCTCCAACCCCACCCACATGTCTAAGGTGAGTATCTAAGGTGAGTATCTCAGGTGAGTATCTAAGGCGAGTATCTCAGGTGAGTATCTCAGGTGAGTATCTAAGGCGAGAAGAACACGTACACACTCACACAGGTAGTACATTTGAGTAAAACACACACACACACACACACACACACACACACACACACACACACAGGTCCTAAGGTAATGGATACAAACACAGTCATCAAGATTAAAGTCAATCAATCTTTATCAAAATATTCCTCATCCCGGTCTAATACATTCCTCATCCTGGTTTAATATATTCCTCATCATCCCGGTTTAATATCCCTTCTCCTCCCGGTTTATCCCTTCTCCTCCGGTTTTAATATCCTTCTCCTCCCCGGTTTAATATCCCTTCTCCTCCCGGTTTTAATAAATTCCTCATCATCCCGGTTTAATATCCCTTCTCCTCCCGGTTTTAATAAATTCCTCATCATCCCGGTTTAATATCCCTTCTCCTCCGGTTTGTATTCCCTTCTCCTCCCGGTTTAATAAATTCTCATCATCGGTTTAATATCCCTTCTCCTCCCGGTTTTAATATATTCCTCATCATCAGTCTAATATCCTTCTCCTCCCGGTTTATCCCTTCTCCTCCGGTTTAATATATTCCTCATCATCCCGGTTTTAATATATCCCTTCTCCTCCCATTTTAATATCCCTTCTCCTCCCGGTTTAATAAATTCCTCATCATCGGTTTAATATCCCTTCTCCTCGGTTTAATATATCCCTTCTCTCCACTCCCGGTTTAATAAATTCCTCATCATCCCGGTTTAATATCCCTTCTCCTCCCGGTTTAATAAATTCCTCATCATCCCGGATTAATATCCTTCCCCCCCCCCCCTCGGGCGATAACCTCTCCTCTCTACCTCTCACATATTTTCTCAGCCGTGTCCTCAAAATTCTCTTCTTATCATAAACTAAACGACTAATGATAGGTTTAGTTTTGTCTGTTTTACTGTAAGTGATGCAAAGTTTAGTCTGGGTTTAGGTTTTATTTGTGGGGAACTGAATAATAATAATAGTTATGATAAAGATAATAATAATAATAATAATAATAATGATAATAATAATAATAATAATAATAATAATACAATGAGAAAAAACTGCATTAAAGGTGTACCAAGAATTGCGTAGTGCGGAGACAATGTTACCTTCACCATCCGTAACACTACCACACACTATACTGTAGCTTATGGTGAGGAATGTGGTGAGGGAGGTTATGGTGAGGAGGTATGGTGATGAGGTATGGTGAGGGTGGGTATGGTGAGGGGGGTTATGGTGAGGAGATATGATGAGGAGTGTGGTGAGAGTGGGTATGGTGAGAAGGTATGATGAGGAGGGTATGGTGAATGGTGAATGGGGTATGGTGAAGGGGGTTATGGTGAAGGGGTATGGTGAAGGGGGTTATGGTGAGGGTATGGTGAAGGGGGTTATGGTGAGGGTATGGTGAGGGGTATGGTGAAGGAGAAAGGGCTAAATCATCGTCCTCAAAGGGGTTAAACTATCGTCCTTAAAGGCTAAATCATCGTCCTCAAAGGGGTTAAACCATCGTCCTTAAAGGCTAAATCATCGTCCTCAAAGGGGTTAAACTATCGTCCTTAAAGGCTAAATCATCGTCCTCAAAGGGGTTAAACCATCGTCCTTAAAGGCTAAATCATCGTCCTCAAAGGGTTAAAAATCAATATCCTCAATTATCAAATATGGAAAAATTTCATGTTTTTCTAAATACTAAAATGATAAGTAACTCAAACACATTAATTAATACAGAAACGGGGTAATGTGGCTTCACTTGTGAGTCATCCTTCTTCTCCTTACTGTCCACATCATTCTCACTACCAGTCGCGTCCTTCACATATCTCCAACCAATTGTGTTTTTTATAGAATTCCTGAAGGATTCATTATTATTATTATTATTATTATTATTATTATTATTATTATTATGTCGAGGGTGATTATTAATTGTTTATATTTTTTCAGATATTTTTTGTAGTACAATGTAAAACAAGGAGAAGAGAGGAGAAGAGAAGAGAGGGTAATACCACTCTGTAATAACCACACCCTCACCCCAACATTACCACCGCCATAAATAACACACGAGTGAGCAAGGCGATACACCTGTTGTACCTGGCGACGCAACACAACTCTTGGTCTTTTATCGTCCATAGTTATTATCCTCGTCCAGCTGGGGAGAGGCGTCGTGCAGGGTAGTATTCTGTCTCCCGTATTAGTCCTTTACATCTCATTAACGTCGTCTCGTCATCTTGTTTGTCGTTTACTCTTAACCTGACGACTCGATTACTTTCTCATCAGTGGAGAGTCGTTGCCCAGTGGCCTTTGGGAATTGATGTACACAAATATAAGGGTTCTGATTGGTCTCAGGTCCTGACGCGCTACATGTCCAGGCTTACAGATGACACCAACTCCTGTAACAACCAAGGTCTGGCCCTAGCAGTGATCCCTTTAACCATTCACCCTTTGTTATGGTAATAGAAGATAATATGGTAAGATTTAGGCAAGATTCCAGCGTGCCTAACACAAAGAGGATCAGGTGTCACGGGTCCTGCTGGTGAAGAACATTCCTGGGATGACGACAACAGCCCAGCCATGTCCCTCTCACTCAAATGGGGCATTATTGACAACTGATGATGCCCTCTTGCCAATGCCCTAGCGAAACACACACACACACACACACACACACACACACACACACACACACACACACACACACACACACACACACACACAGTTTCACCTCAACAGTACATGCCAGTGAGTGAGTGTTGGGTAGGTGAGGTGACACAGCCAACTTACCCACGTCATGGACTACTGGTCTCCAGGTGAACGAAACCAGTGACACCTGACCTCAACCATGATGAGCATCGTAAAGGTGTGGAAAGGAAGAAAGTTTCCCCAGAAGAGAGGGCGCTGAGGGCTGCTGGCAGTCTGACCGACAATAACTTTCTGACTTGTAGTTTCACAACCTTCATAATCTGTCATTGTGAACATTATCATTATACACCAGACGAGTTCGGGGAATATTACGGAATCGCGGGCGTATCTATGATAGCTGCATCTCCTTCCGGTGGTTCAGTAGCTGGGAAGAGTTAGGAAATAAGTGTTCTTCAATATTTATAACCAGGAGATGTATCGCATGTTCGACTTCATGCAAACACATATATACGTAGCATCTAGTTCCTTGTATGTCACGCACACCTGACAAACACGGAGGTGGAGATGTTAATTAAGGAGTTATAACGAGGCTTTACCTGGCGGCACGAAGCTGCAAGACATGAGCGAGAACTCGGAGAGCGTCACCAGCCAGCCATGACTCACTCACGCACTCTCACCCGCCCGTGACCAGTGTACGCCCACTCACTGCCTACTTACTTACCCCACTCACTCGTAGCCCTTATCTAAACACTCCACCCACCATCTTTCTCCCACACTCACAACCCAACACCCGCCAAGTTGAGATACTTTTCCAAAATATTCACTCTTACAACACAACACAACGCAACACAACACACTTCACGTACGCACTCATGCACTGTCCACACACACACACACACGGCCCACTCACACACACACACACACACGGCCCGCTCTCACATACACACACACGGCCCACTCACACACACACACGGCCCACTCACACACACACACTGCCACCATCTCATTCATACTCTCCCTCCCTCGGCCTCTCCACAGGTAAGATCTTTAAGTCACACACACATACAGGTAAGGTATCCAGTGGACCCATTACCTGTGACAACACCGCCACCCCTTACTCATTACCTCATTCCTACCACAATTCATCATTCCTACCACAACCCATTATTCCTACCACAATTCATCATTCCTACCACAACCCATCATTCCTATTCCTCCATTATTCCTACCACAATCATCATTCCTACCACAACCCATTATTCCTACCACAATTCACATTCCTACCACAATTCATCATTCCTACCACAACCCATCATTCCTACCACAACCCATTATTCCTACCACGACCCATCATTCCTACTACAACCCATTATTCCTACCACAACCCATTATTCCTACCACAATTCATCATTCCTACCACAACCCATTATTCCTACGACAATTCATCATTCCTACCACAACCCATTATTCCTACCACAATTCATGATTCCTACCACAACCCATCATTCCTACCACAAACAGTACACTATCATGCTAGAAGGAGGAAGCTCTGTGTGTGTGTGTTGAGGTGTTGTAGTGGAGTAAACAAGGGTGTAGAAGGGAGGTGTAGCAACGGCCTTGTTCCCACAACCCACCGCCTTCCCTCAAACATTTACTCTACACACACACACACACACATACAACCACTCTCACACACACTCACACACACACATACACACACACCTCTTAACAGTGCGCCTGCAAGTACACTCAGGTACGGCTGTTCTCTGAGACTGTTGCTGCAGATAGTGATGATGATGATGATGATGATGATGATGATGATGATGATGATGATGATGATGATGATAGACGGCTCTCACTATCCACAGCAGTTTAAAAAAAAGATGATTCACACACTGCCTGGTCTCCTCCTTCTGGTGGGAGTGAGGGCGTTGTTAGCCTCTGTCAGGGCCTCCTGCTGGTGGGCGTGAGGCTGTGAGGGCGGTGTTAGCCTCAGTCACGTGGTCAGCACCGCAGCGGCGTAGTTCCGACCGTGGCGAAGTTGTTACACCCGGTGAGAATCTTAACGGAACCACGACGGCGTAGCTGACGGTGTGAGAAGCTTCCAGGCGGTGAAGTTGACATTGAAAGAACCTTACGAGATGTGTAGAGGTTGAAGCTGACGTGAGAAGCTTCCTGACGGTGTAGCTGACGTGAGAAGCTTCCTGACGGTGTAGCTGACGTGAGAAGCTTCCTGACGGTGTAGCTGACGTGAGAAGCTTCCTGACGATGGACATGACTACTAAGAACAGCAAACCTAACCTAACCTTGATAAACAATGATATAAAACAATAGTGGGATTTTGTCCTACTTTGCACTTTAACAGGGAAGATTTTGTCCAAGGAGGCTTTTGTCCGAGCTCAACGATCCTAACCGACCTCTAACCACCTCCCCCTCCCCCCAGGCCTCCACACCTGATCATAATTAGCTATGGTGGCCGACAGGTAAACGAGCCGTGACCCCAAGTAATTAGAAGAGCTGTTTGCGTCTGTTTATACCCAGAGAAAGAGAGAGAGAGAAAGAGAGAGAGAGAGAGAGAGACACACATACATACTATTTTGCTGTCACTTGGAATCGAGTATGACGATCATCCAGCTATGATACAATGATATGAGTTATTAAGGATGTCACCTTCGTTGGTGAGCTCTGAGGTGACTAAAGAGGCCGATACGGGACCGGCAGGGCCGTCCACAGATGTTGCACGTGTGGGGGGCTACATGTAATGCGGGAGGAGCGGCGGCAGCGTCTTTCTGGTGCTGGCGCTTGTCTGCTTCGTTATGCAGTAGGGCTAACTCGAAGATTTTGACACCTTCTCGTGTGGTGCTCCTCCAAGCGTTACGGAGTGGAGTGATCGTCTCCCAGGTGAGGGGGTCGATTTGGCGCTTTTTTTCAGGTTTGTCTTAAGACTGTCCTTCTACCTTTTCCGTTGTCCGCCAGCGTTAAGTTTACTGTTCTCTTGTCTTCCCAGCGAACCCAGAGGATGGAACGTAGACTATGTTGGTGAAAGTTTTCAAGTGCCATAAAGATATAAGTAACACAAGGCGATGATACCTGTCACACTCCCTCCTGCTGCCCAACACAACACAACACAACACACCACAACACAACACAACACAACACAGGTGTCATCGCTCCAGGTATTATTCTCCTTCACTCTTATTACACAAAAGATCAACATGGCCGCCGTATAGGTAAAACTTTGAGTGTCTATTAAAAAAAATGTTTCTGGGGTGTTTGTATGGTCTTCCTGGTGCTGAGCGAGGGAGCGACAGGTAGTTCAGACCGAAAGGTAAATTTAATAAGGAAAGGTGATAATATTGCCGATAAATAGGTCGGTAGTCACAGAAATGGCGGGATATCTTACTGTAAATTGGATCATTCTATCGTGAATTTCCTGAACTTAGAGAAATACGCAAAAAAAAAAAATAAAAAAAATGTGTGGTTTATGATGTAAAGTCCAGCCACCTCTGTAAGGACACGGTGGGTAAGACGTGAGGCTCCTCAACAGCCACTTGACTGCGGTGTGACCATCGCCCGGGTCACACCTCGGCTTCCTCCACACACACACACACACTCTCACGGGAAGCAACTCTCTCTCTTACAAAGTTACAAGATAAAAATAAACATATTCGTGTCTGTGGGAGTCACTTGTTGCAGTGAAGGAACATATAAGCTCACACTAGATGTAAAACACACACTAAAGTGCCACACGTGCCACTTACCTGTGTGAGTGATGAGCAGAGTGGCCAGGTGAGGCAGCTGGAGTGTTACATTACTCACCTGTAAAGAAAAAAAATCATCTTTAACTCATTTACAGTATTGATACAGGTGTTATTATTACGTAATTGGCGTGCAGGTGTAACGACGTATAAGGAGCGGATGGCCCTAAAAAAATCTTACCTTTGTAAATTGCTACGTAACTGACAGCTAAAACTCTCCCTGACAGCCGGAAACTACTGCTGGTTACACACTATAAATAATTCCACTCCTGATCCCCCACCCTCCCCCTACCCTCTTAACAAGTGGAGAAAGGGAAGGAAAGGGAGGTGAGGGAAAGGGAAGGGAGAAGATGAGGGAGGGGAGGGAAGTGAGAGAAGGGAATGAAGGGAGGGAAGTGAGAGAAGGGAATGAGGGGAGGGGAGGGAGGGGAGGAAAGTGGAGGTGATGGAAGGGAAGAAGAGGGAGGTGAAGGGAAGGGGAGGTGAGGAAGGTGAAGGGAGTAAGTGAAGGGAAGGGGAGTGGGGAAGGGAAGGGAGGTGAGGGAAGGGGGAGGGGGTATAATCTCACACCTAGACCAGAACACAATCAGAGAAGTTGTATTCAAGCAGCACCTCACGTTCAGGACCCGACATTTACGAGGCAGAGTGAAGACCTTTAACCCCGGGTGCTGAACGTCCTCCCGCCACCTGAAGCTCACCTGAAGCTCACCTGAAGCTCTACTATAACAACACGAAGAACAAGACAGACTAAAAAGAATAACACGAATATAATAAAGATCTGTTGAAATAATACAAACTTAAAGGAGTCCATCAAGTAGAGATTTATCATGGGTAATTTAAGTAATTAATACATATATATTTAATGATATTTAAGAGGTTATTTAAAACACAGCTTCTGTCTCTTCAGCAGACGAGGAGCTCCGGGTAGTTAAGTAAATTGGATATGTCTGTTTGGTTGGCCCCCCTCTTAGTTCTAGCCCAGGTTGGTGTGGCTACTGACGATACCAACTGTTGGCTGATTCAAGACGTCACAGGTAGGCGTTCATGGCCAGGCCCTTGTAGCTTCAATACCATATCGAAAAATATCAACATTAATCACCATTACTCTAAAGGAGGCAACGTGGATGAAGATGATACCACCACAAGAGATGAAGCGAACACTAAACCACGATAAGTAAGAACAAGGAACATTGAAACTAAACATTTAACTTACAATAAACATATAAACATTCACAGAACATATTTAGAATCTTATAATGTTTCCCCTCCACAGCAAGGATTCCAAGGGGCCGACCAGAACACAAAGCGGATATAACACACTCCTAGCCCCACAACTCACCAATGAAAGTGTTCTCGCTGGATGATCGCCATACTATTCCGAGTGACAGCTAAATACTAAAGTTGAAGTACTACGACAGTCTCCCTAAATGATGAGTGATGATTTACCGTCTTGGTGGATTAGTTTTACTCAAGTTTGTGATGAGTTTACCAGTGGTTGAGGTGGTAACATGTCGTCGCCTCTTGGTACATGACATTCCTTGCCTCTGATTAAAGCCGCTCCTGTGTTGTTGTTTTTGTGTGTGTATGTGTGTGTGTGTGTGTGTGTGTGTGTGTGTGTGGGTTTTTTTCTCGATAATATGACTGTTTGTGAAGAGGTAGTGCGTCATTACCTTTCCTATTACGACTACCTGTGAGAGCTGTGAAGGTACAGGTGGACTGACAGTACCTGGTGAGGAGGTGTTGTTCTACACTACCTGGGCGCTGGCACTGAACTGAGACATTTAACAGATTCGAATAAACAAAGTGATGAGGAGGGTGAGGCACTTAACATATGAGGAGGGTGAGGCACTTAACATATGAGGAGGGTGAGGCACTTAGCATATTCTTCCCCAAATAAGTAGGAGAGATTCTAGAGATTAATTGATCTATCAGACGCAGAAATATTCGGGGAATGTTAAGAGTGTGGATGAGGCCGTGTTTCTGCTGGACGAGTTATTTATGACCAATTATCCTGATTTGGGAGAATATCTGGCGGTGTTTCTCGCTTACGTAGACACTTAATATTGGTACACACTTTATCAGGTAGAAACGGAGAAGGTGACCATGGACCTGCTTGACAGCTGGCACACCTAACTGGAGTTCCTGTCAACTTACAATTGTTATAAATGATGATGAGGTACTGTAATTAGCTCTCATTACGTCATGTGGTGGTGATAGTGGTGGTGGTGGTGGGTGGTGGTGGTGGTGGTGGTGGTGGTGGTGGTGGTGGTGATTGAGGAGGTGCACCATATGTGATTTTTAATTAGTTTACACACACACACACACACACACACACACACACACACACACACACAAACACCATTCCTAATTTGTTTACCTGTACACGTGTGGTTACTGTTCAATGTGTTCAGTATATCTTTATGAACTAAGGCGGAGATGTTTCAGGAGTCATCACACCAGCAGCACTTGACTCAACTGTCAGCTCGTGGTATAAGAACTTCAGGTACATTACTGTTAGGAGCAGGGAACCTCTCTGACATTTCTTAAAGGTCGTCATTTGTTACTTTAAAATCGATTTATTTTTCGAACATTATTTTTCAATGACTTGGATAAGATATTTCTATTTATACTTACAAAATTTTTAATAGTTTTTTCAGCCAAATAATATTTTTCAGTAGTTTATCTTCGTGTACTGTATAACTAGACAAGGTGATAAGTACCAAGCTGCGTCTTAGAACAGAGATAATGGTAAGTGACTGTAGTGAAGATGATGTCACGTCGCCTTAGTTAAACATCATAATATTTACCGCCTTTCTTAAGCTGGTACGTGAAAACATCTTAGAATTTGAGTAAATTTGTTTATATCACAGAGGGTGAAACCTGCCCTCCCGTGTGTTAGTTTAATATTTAACAGGTTTACCTTCGCCGCCACTACAGTCTGTGTGGTTTTTGTAATGAAAATATTTGCCGCTGACTAACTATACCGAGGTGTGGAGGTGGACCTTCAGTTACGAGAACCTTAAAGCTCGAACCTTAATAATAATGGAGTGTTATCTCTTAATATATATGTATATTTATTAATCTGGTGTACTTAAAGCCGTCGGATTTGCAAAACGAGAAAATAATTAAAGTTGAAGAAGACTTAAGTTCATCATCTACTTTCAAATACGTAGTCACTCAAAAAAAAACTATCTATACAAAATTGTGTTGAAAAAATGTGACACAACAGACGAAGGATTTTGACAACCCTACCGAGACAACAGGAGTCACAGTGTTCATTGTGAAACTCATCGATCACCCCAAGTATAGATAGTTGTTTGGAGTGACTGTAGATGACAAACACTACAATAATTACTCCATTATCAAGTTAAAGTTAATTATCTTGATCTTTATTATAACTACTTTATTATAACTACTGAAGGAGGTACAGTTGTGGGTATAAAGAACGCGACAAGGAGCAGGATGGGTGAGTGGGGTGGGTGGAGGGGGGCGGGTGGAGCGGGTGGGTGGAGTGGGGTGGGGTGGAGTAGGGTGGTGGAGCGGGGGTGGGTGGAGCAGGGGTTGGTGGAGCAGGGGTAGGTGGAGCGGGGTGGGTGGAGCGGGGCGGGTGGAGCAGGGGTGGGTGGAGCGGGGTGGGTGGAGCAGGGGGGGGCTGCATCTACCTCATAATTAAAAAAAAAAAATTGTGTGGAAAGGGAAATCATAGACTTTTCACCGCCATCTGTATCCTATGGTGCCAAGTCTCTCCACGCCCCTACCCTCCCCTACACCACGTCCCTCTCTCCCTCCTTCTCTCTCTCCCTCCCTCTCTCCCTCTCTTCCTGGTGGTTTTTTGTCCTCAACCATTCATTCTCTCCCTCCTACACATACTAACTCTATGCCAGTGTGTATAGTGATGTGACCTTAATAACTACAACATCTAAAGTAATGTTATGAAATTTAAAGTTATATATATATATTTTTTGAAACGTAAAATCTAGCTATAATGTTTTCTATAATTGAAATAATAAACTGTTATATTTGATTAACATAGCTATTGAACCTTTCTTTCGTCTTGTCCATCAGCAGTCAGGAGTTAAAAATTATCCTCATTCTTGCAATTATGAACGAGCATCACTGTCCTAGAAACGTATTTTAGGAATATCTTTTACCACACACACACACACACACACACACACACACACACACACACACACACACACACACACACACACACACACACGTATGAAGGGCGGAAAAAGAGGTAGAACTGCGTGTTGGTATAACGCCGCTGTGAGCCGCCAGACACCAACGGTCACGTAGTCTAGACAGTGGTCACACACCCCTCCTCCTTCAGGATTTCCTCACTTATAACAGTAGCACCTTCAGTAGATTTCATTTATACACAACACCCGCCATGACGTCACACATGTAAACAAACCTTCCCTCCTGTTGTGGTTTGTATTATGTTAGTGACGTAATAACCCGCCATGACGTCACAAACATCCTCTCCCGCTGTGGCTTTTGCATATTAATGACGTAATAACCCATGACGTCACACATGTAAATAGATCGTCCTTCAGTCAGACATCATCTTCAAGGACCACCTCAAGCACCTGACTCTCAAGATTCAAGACCACAATGCACCTGATTTTCAAGATTTTCAAGGAATTTCAAGCAACTTATTTAGAAGACCATACACAGGTAAAGTATTTTCTTGTTGATTAGTTCCACATATACATACATACATACACACAAATACATGCATGCATACATACATACATACTGTACATACATACATACAAATACAAGCATACATACATACATTACACGAAAGCGCTTGGTTACTTCGTGTTTTCTTTTTCCTTGTGGTTATCAGCATATACATATATACATACACAAATACGTACATACATACATACATACATATACATACACACAAACAAATACATACATACATACACAACATGCGTGTATACACTTCACTAGAGTTACGGTATCATCCCAAAATAACGATAAGGCCGAAAGAAGCAATCTATAGAGAGAAATTTCCAACCTTATGAGTACCCCGTGTGCCCCCCCCCCCCCACAGGTGATGTACTGACTAAGTTATTTTACCAGTCTAGGCTTTACCTACAGTACACTCTATACCAAACAACACACCTGGTCTTTTCTGAGGAATTTCTAGCTTACTATGATCAAGTTAATAAAACAAAAATAAGCATCTTTCTCGAGTTGTACCTTGAGGCATGATACCGGTAGCTCCTCGTAGGGTTGTCAGTCGCTTCTTGTCTCTCTCTCGGGATACGTACACCAAGATATTTTATTGTGATAAACTGTGTAAGAATGAAACCTAACTGGGCACAGAAGACAAGGCCAGCTGAGGGAGCCTTACACGTACACTGGAGGATTAACAGTGAGCTGGAGGGGGCGACGTGTGAGGTGGTGGTGGTGGTGCATTGTCCAACTCAGGTAAAAAATGTGTCTTCGTCATTTTCAGTATTTTTCTTGGTTGTGCTCATCAATACTCACGGTGGGGGGAGGGGAGGCGAACACTCTGTAGTGTGACCGGGAGTGAGTGACGACACCACCTCACACACACACACAGGTATAGTAAAATCGATCCTAGGAAGTTGATGACTCATTAGCATAAGAAGGAGGTATTTTATCCAGGGTCATACATACATGTAGAGAACACTCTGTGGTATGTGTGGGGTAACATGAAGAAGGGTCAGGCCACCAGCAGCCTTGGCGCGCCTCGGACAGTGTAAACAACTCACCTTGCACCGACCTTCAAGAAGTTTGCGTCGCCGTCCAAGATAGATTTTCAACCAAGTCTATTTTCCCCTGCTTCTATTATCTCAGCCGCCATTAATCATGACAAGTCAAGGTAAAAGCTCCACTTCCACTTTACTTCTGTTTCCCGCATTATGAGTCTTTCCTACTGACGATACCTCAATTTTTTTTTTCCGTGAGAGAGAACCAGTCACGACACCGTTACCAAAGCGACCGTCAATCAAGCAACTGAGAATGGAAAGTTAATCCATCATACGTGTTAAAAGTCAGTTTTTATCACAATCAATCGCCTAGTTGATTAAAACGTTCGTGTAATTTAAGCTTAATAAGTGTCAGGTTTACCTCAGGACACGTTTATCTGGTGGACATGACGAGTTTTTATCTGCAACATGGTATAGGACAGGATGTTGCCTTGAGTGCCTCGACCAGGTGACACAGTCTTATCTCGCTTGGAATGTTACTAGTCTTTGTTGTGATGGTAAAACATGGCTTAAGTCACCAGCACAAACTCGCCGCAAGATGCCACAAACAAGACCTAACTTTACATTTATATCTATTTCACAATCCTCTAAACTCGTCTGCGTTAAGTGAGAGACATTTATTTATTTATTTCAATTGTCTTTTATTTAACAATTCTGAATAAAAACTTCCACACGTAATGTTATCTCCACATATACACCGTAAACATAAGCGAATGACCCAGATTTTAAATGGTTATATTATTTAAATCTGGAAATGCTTTTTGGACGACCCTGTGTATAAAAACCACTAACCAAACCCTCACACACAGTATCTCTACACCTACCCCGGACATTAATTAACAAATCTAATGAACCTTATATGCCCAGTCGCCTGCACTTATACCTAGTACAGTTACTGGTGTGTTTTGTGAGATGTGGCAACTCTGTGTTCGTTTATGTCTAGCATCCTTAGTCTGAACGCTATTACGAGGTTCCTTAGAGCCATTCCGGGAGTTTTAATACCATGTAAACAAACACAGAGGTGCCACATTTCACAAAGCACACCAACCACTGTACCAGGTATAAGTGTAGGCGAGTGTACCTGGTCAATGTTGTTTACTATCAACGACCGAACGTATACAAATCCGAATATCGTACGAGAGTTGAAAGTTATCGTTACTTCCGCCACTTTAAAGAACACCAGTTAAACTTCTTATCCACGGTGAGCTTATGCTTGGCTTATTAAAGATCCTATTGATGTTTCCTATTATGTATCCTAGTATCCTACACCGTATTAAGTAAAAAAAAAAAAGGACTTGCTTAGGTTTTCCCCGTGTTTGGAGAAGCAATGTCAACGGGTCACACCATCCTCGTGCTGTCACAGTGGCGCAATGAGGATCACGGTTTATCTACACGACCCACACATCACAACACACGCGTCAGTTCGTCCCTGTCAATACCCCTCCCCCCCGCCCCCACTTTTGAAACGCTTAACCCCTTGAGTACTGTAACAAGCCAGAGTACAGTGTTATTGTACTCAAGGGAATTAACCAATTAACCATCGTATTTTAGGGGATAAAATATTGTACTTGAGGGGTTAGTTAAGTCGTTGTACTCATGGGTAAAAATATCTTACTCTATTGGGGGATTTATAGTACTCAAGGGGAAGATACGTACTCAAGGGGAAGATAAGTACTCAAGGGGAAGATACGTACTCAAGGGGAAGATATGTACTCAAGGGGAAGATACGTACTCAAGGGGAAGATACGTACTCAAGGGGGTTAATATTGATTCTAGCCAGCCTTCACCACCTCCACTATGACAATATGTTACTAATTTATGAATGTAAATAAAAGACATTAGTGAACAACGAATATAATGTATTGTTGTTATTGACAGTAAGTAAACACACACCCCAACCACACGAAAAACGTGGTTTAAGGGACGTGGTTTACGGGCGTGGTTTACGGGCGTGGTTTACGGGCGTGGTTTACGGGCGTGGTTTACGGGCGTGGTTTACGGGCGTGGTTTACGGGCGTGGTTGAGTAAAGACAGCTAGCAGGTGGTAGTAGTAAATGAGTAGATAGTAATTATGGTTCCTCTATGGTATAATTTTGTCTAAAAACATTCAATTTTGTGCACTGATCCACTAATACCTAACCTAACCTAAACTAAACTTAACTTAACCTAACCTAACCTAAGCCGAGCTGCGTAATGTTCACAAAATGACATCCGCCATCACCTTGTAGTTCTCGCCATGGCCACCAGGAGTCAATGACCTCTGGGGTACAGAACACACACACACACACACACACACACACACACACAACCTCAGTACATTTTGACAACTTTTATAAACTGGTTAAGGGGCCATTAGGTTAGTAGGTAGGGATGTCTGTCTGTCTGTCTGTCTGTCTATGGCTGTCTGTCTGTAACCCCGCACTCTAACTCATGAAACTCAGGTAAGATACAGCTAACGAGTCCTTGAAATATCTCTCAACTCTCACCTGTATCTCACCCCCCCTCCTCTCCCTACTACCCCCTCCCCTTTCTCTTCCACTCCCCCTCCTCTGCTCACCCCCCTCCTCTCCCTACTACCCCCTCCCCTTTCTCTTCCACTCCCCCTCCTCTGCTCACCCCCACCCCCTCCCCAGGCTGCTGCAACACTTGTACTTAATAAACATCATTATTGGGTGATAAATTTTGTACTTATATCCGACAGTCATTCTAGTCCTGAGGAAGTGAGAGTGGGCGAGGGAGAGTGACGAATGACGGTGAGAGGGAGTGAGAGTGAGTGAGGAATGACGGTGAGAGGTAGTGAGAGTGAGTGAGGAATGAAAGTGAGTGAGGGAGCGAGGAAGAGTGAGAGTGAATGGAGGGTGAGTGAGTGAGAATGAGTGAGTGAGAGTGGAAGTGACTTAGAGTGAGTGAGTGAAAGTGAGTGAGTGATGATAACGGTGAATTACAGTACTAACGGCAGTGAGTGAATGATACTGACGCTGTGTGAATCATACTGAAAGTGACAAAATATGCGTCATCTAATCCTTTCTTCATCCAATCCTAATCTGCGTTACTGGGCCAAGATAATAACATAGTGAGTGTCAAGATCATTTACAAGTCTTAAAAATAAGAAAAAAATCCGAAAAAATATTAATGAAAAAGTCTCCAAAAAGGGTAAAAAAAATAAGTCCTAAATTTTATAAGAAAAAAAATTAAATGGAAAAAATAATTACTACTACTACTACTACTACTACTACTACTACTACTACTAATAATAATAATAATAATAATAAGACTAATAATAACAACAACAACACCT
>NW_024754704.1:3234042-3242928 GCF_018991925.1 Homarus americanus
CCAGCACTGCCTCCCCCACCAACACTCCTCCACCAACACTACCTCCCCCACCAACACTACCTCCCCACTAACACTACCTCCCCACCAACACTACTCCACCAACACTACCTCCCCACCAACACTACTCCACGAACACTACCTCTCCACCAACACCTGCCTCCCCCACCAACACTACCCCCAGCTACCTCCCCCCTCAACTCTACCCTGCCAACACTACCCCCAACTACCTCCCCCCTCCAACACTACCCCTCACCAACACTATCCCCCAACTACCTCCCCCCTCCAACACTCCTCCCCGTAAGTCAAACTTAACCCTTTCATCAGGTAAGACTGGACCCTAAACGTTAACAACAGGTGATGTAGTCCAACACCTGTGGACCTCACTTCCTATCCTCAGTTATGTATTTTTTTGTTCACTTCTCTATGTAATAATTATGGTGTTTAGGTAAATGGCCGCCGTTGGGTTACAGTCTCAGTACAGTGTTGACGCCATCTTTTATAGGTGTGGTGTGTTGAGAGAGGCGTTTAATGGAGGTGTTTTTTTTATGTTAAGTTTGAGGGAAGAAAAAAAATAATGAAAGGAATATTTGAGGATCTTGATGTGACATGTGGTAGGGGAGGGGGTGAGGGGATGGGAGGGGGGAGGATGGGAGGGGGGATGGGGGAGAAGGAAGGGCAAAGGGTAGGGGAACAGGAAGAGTGATAGGAGATGGGGAATGGGAAGGAGAAATGAGGAGGGTTTTTTTTTGGGGAGGGGAAGGAAGAAGAGGATGGAGAGTAATGGTGGAGGGAGGAAGAATGATGGAGGAAGAATGATGGAGGGAGGGAGAATGATGGAAGAAGGGAGAATGATGGAGGGAGGAAGAATGATGGAGGGAGGAAGAATGATGGAGAAAGAATGATGGAGGGAGGAAGAATGATGGAGGGAGGAAGAATGATGGAGGGAGGGAGAATGATGAAGGCAGGATGGAGAGAGGGAAGGAATGATGAAGGCAGGGATGGAGGGCAGTTGGTGTTAAACCATTGGCCTTGTGAACACCCAGGACACAATTATACACGGCAACAATGGCGACTAACACACCGTTGAGAGAGAGAGAAACCCACACTGAGTCATGGAGAGAGGTCATGTGCCTCGGGGGGGAAGAGTGATAAATGAGGGAGGGAGGGAGAGGGAGGAGAGGGGGAGGGAGGGAGAGAGGAGAGGGAGGGAGGGAGGGAGGGAGGGAGAGGGAGGGAGAGAAGGAGAGGAGGAGAGGGAGGGAGGGGGTTATACTTTCATTTACTCTCCTGTCCCCTACCCCTCAAGGCTTACCGTAACCTCCCCCCCCTCTCCCCTCCATACTACCCCCACCTGCCGCAGAAGGCCAGGTAGCGGGGCAGGACAGGCCGCACGCGGCACTAACGGGACAACAGCCGCCGCCGGACCAACTTTTACTGCGGCAAAAACTTTCCAGGAATGTCGGAGAAAGTTACTGATGAAGGTCGCCTGGAGGTCGCCTGGAGGTACCTCTTACTACCTCACACACGACCTTTTACTACCTCACACACGACCTCTTAGTACTTCACACACGACCTCTTAATACCTCACACACGACCTCTTGGTACCTCACACACGACCTCTTGGTACCTCACACACGACCTCTTGGTACCTCACACACGACCTCTTAATACCTCACACACGACCTCTTGGTACCTCACACACGACCTCTTGGTACCTCACACACGACCTCTTGGTACCTCACACACGACCTCTTAGTACCTCACACACGACCTCTTAGTACCTCACACAAGACCTCTTAGTACCTCACACACGACCTCTTAGTACTTCACACACGACCTCTTAGTACCTCACACACGACCTCTTGTTACCTCACACACGACCTCTTGGTACCTCACACGACCTCTTAGTACCTCACACACGACCTCTTAGTACCTCACACGACCTCTTGGTACCTCACACACGACCTCTTAGTACCTCACGCGACCTCTTGGTACCTCACACACGACCTCTTGGTACCTCACACACGTCCTCTTGAGTACACTCACACACGACCTCTTTGGTACCTCACACACACGACCTCTTGGTACTTCAAACACGACCTCTTGGTACCTCCACACGACCTCTTGGTACCTCACACACGACCTCTTGGTACCTCACACACGACCTCTTACTACCTCACACACGACCTCTTGGTACCTCACACACGACCTCTTGGTACCTCACACACGACCTCTTGGTACCTCACACACGACCTCTTGGTACCTCACACACGACCTCTTAGTACCTCACACACGACCTTCCTTTTACTACTCCTCACACATGACCTCTAGTACTCTCACACACACCTCTTAGTGCCCCTCACACACGACCTCTGGTACTCACACACACGACCTCTGGTTCCTCACACACGACCTCTAGTACCTCACACACGACCTCTTTGGTACCTCACACACGACCTCTTGGTACCTCAAACACGACCTCTTGGTACCTCACACACGACCTCTTAGTACCTCACACACGACCTCTTGGTACCTCACACACGACCTCTTACTACCTCACACACGACCTCTTGGTACCTCACACACGACCTCTTGGTACCTCACACACGACCTCTTGGTACCTCACACACGACCTCTTGGTACCTCAAACACGACCTCTTAGTACCTCACACACGACCTCTTGACCTACTCGTGTGGTTCCTAAACACAAATATATTCTTGCTTCTTTTGCCAGAGAGAGAGAGAGAGAGAGAGAGAGAGAGAGAGAGAGAGAGTAGCAGTAGAGAAACGCTCGTCAACACCTATGCCACAGTGCCAATAACTGTGCCAAGCGAGTCTAGGAAGTAAGAGAGGGAGTCAAGGCCAGGCTGAGCTGTGTGTTTTAGCTCAGGGATAAGACTCTCTCTCTCTCTCTTACTCACTCACTCTCTCTCTCTATTTCTCTTTACAATATTTTCTCTCTTTCTCTCTCTCTCTCACTCTCAATACGAAATGGTGACCAAGAAAGCGTGTTTTAGGTTACCAAATGGAAGAAACATTGACCAGAACTATATGGTTAAATGGCTTTGGTTAATGACAATGTAGTACCTAGGTTGTGTTGGTATATTGAGAGTATAGTATTTAATGAGTAGTGAGGTTGATGGTATATATATATGGATAGATGGATACAATGATGGATAATGTCATTCCATCATTCGTATTCATTACCCTCAAATAAATGATACCTGAAAATGTGTGTGTGTGTGTGTGTGTGTGTGTGTGTGTGTGTGTGTGTGTGTGTGTGTGTGTGTTTGCTCGCGTCATCCTTCAGGAAAAAAAAAACAGCCTGAGAGTGGGTACTTCCCTGCTTGGTACTTCCCCGTGTACTTCCCCAACACTGAAAGAACAACTTCCCCGCCACAGCCAAAAGCCCCACTATGTGTGTTATTTATTTCATTTATGTGGACAGAATAATAATAATAATAAACCATGCAGATGTAAACGATCAAGATAAGAAGACCGAAAACAACGAAAACTTGATTGTCTTGAAAGTATTAATTAACGAAAACAACGAAAAGTATGAATTAACGAAAACAACGAAAAGTGTAAATTAACGAAAACAACGAAAAATTTATTGTCTTGAAAGTATTAATTAACGAAAACAACGAAAAGTATGAATTAACGAAAACAACGAAAAGTGTAAATTAACGAAAACAACGAAAAGTGTAAATTAACGAAAACAACGAAAAATTTATTGTCTTGAAAGTATTAATTAACGAAAACAACGAAAAGTATGAATTAACGAAAACAACGAAAAGTGTAAATTAACGAAAACAACGAAAAATTTATTGTCTTGAAAGTATTAATTAACGAAAACAACGAAAAGTATGAATTAACGAAAACAACGAAAAGTGTAAATTAACGAAAACAACGAAAAGTGTAAATTAACGAAAACAACGAAAAATTTATTGTCTTGAAAGTATTAATTAACGAAAACAACGAAAAGTATGAATTAACGAAAACAACGAAAAGTGTAAATTAACGAAAACAACGAAAACTTTATTGTCTTGAAAGTATTAATTAACGAAAACAACGAAAAGTATGAATTAACGAAAACAACGAAAACTTTATTGTCTTGAAAGTATTAATTAACGAAAACAACGAAAAATATGAATTAACGAAAACAACGAAACTACCCAATAAAAGACATAAATAAAAAGGTAAAAAAATAAAAATTACCCGTCAGAATATTATGAGTCAAACTGAGTGCCCATCTCTTTACTTCAGGTCCAGAAAAACAGTTGAATAAAAACCAACAAAAGACGTAATTAATGTTTTTAGTTTTGTTTTTTAGTGAATTTTAATTCTGTACAATGGTCAAAACACATTAACATCAGGAACAAGTAATACTATTAGTATAAAACCATATTAACAAATAAAACGTCTAAATACACACACACACACACACACACACACACACACACACACACACACACACACTATACAAAAATATGACGACCACTACTAACTAATGTGTAAAACAAAATAAAAACAAGGAAAAACAAATAAAAATCTACATAATATATCCTCCTCCCAAGCATCTCTACAGGCAAAAGATAATTCCCCCCCCTCCCTCCTCCCATCCCTTCAGGTTAACACATAATATTGGGCGTTTCCATCATGAGCAACAGCCACCTCTGACTGTTGACGCGGTAATTTCCGACCACACACCACCAGATCACTCTCCTTTATTCCTCCACCTAAACATCTGTGGTTGCCAAGACGTCTTTTAATTTGACCTTTAATAATCACTAGAGTATAACACAGAGGTATTATAATTTATCTATATTATCTAAATAAGCTGTTCTTAATGGAGTAAGGTTAGGTTAGGTTAGGAGTTTATTATACAAGGTGATGTTAATGTACCTGTATACCTGTAGTAATTAATGGGATTATTATTCTATGGTTATTCCCTTTATATCACATTAGTGTAAGTAACTAGACGCCAAAATACGTCTTAGAAAAAATCGTCTTGTTTTTTCGTGGATTTATCATTAGACACACACACAAAAAGGTATATTATATGCATCATCATCATCATGTAACTATATATATATATATATATATATATATATATATATATATATATATATATATTGTTATGTACACCTGAAGTAATTAATGGGATTATTATTCTATGGTTATTCTTTATATCACACAAGGTAAGTAACTAGACTAAAATACGTCTTAGAAAAAATCGTCTTGTTTTTCTCTGGATTTATCATTAACACACACAAAAAGGTATATTATATGCATCATCATCATCATTATCATCATCATTACCATCATCATCATTATCATCATCACTACCATCATCATCACCACCATCATCACCATCAGCACTACCATCATCACCATCATCATCATCATCACTACCATTATCACTAAATCATCACCATCATATCACCATCACTACCATCATCACCATCATCATCATCGCCATCATCATCACCACCATCATCATTGGTATTTTCTTTTTTTTAATAATTATTATTATTATTATTATTATTATTATTGTTATTATTATTATTATATTTCATTCCAGGCTCTGATGTGGGTCAGTGATCTGTACGAGGACTAATCCCCGTTATAAGAAATATGAGCATGTTCACTATATCAACATGTTCACTATTAAGTACACATGTTCACTATATCAACATGTTCACTATTAAGTTTTACTATATCACAGGTTCACTACAAGGTTTTATATCAACATGTTCACTAATCAACATGTTCACTACAAAGTTACTATATCAACAGGTTCACTATATCAACAGGTTCACTACAAGGTTCACTATATCAACATGTTCATAACTACGTTCACTCACAAGGTTCACTATATCAACAGGTTCATAACTACATGTTCACTGCAAGGTTCACTATATCAACATGTTCATAACTACATGTCTACAAGGTTCACTATATCAACATGTTCATAAATACATGTTCACTGCAAGGTTCACTATATCAACATGTTCATAACTACATGTTCACTACAAGGTTCACTATATCAACATGTTCATGAATACATGTTCACTGCAAGGTTCACTATATCAACATGTTCATAACTACATGTTCATCAGCAAGGTTCACTATATCAACATGTTCATGAATACATGTTCACTGCAAGGTTCACTATATCAACATGTTCATAATTACATGTTCACTACAAGGTCTACCATATTCACTATAACAGGTTCAGCCTCTTACTACATTATTTCTTACACCTCAAACTGAGTCTTTGTCTGGTCCTCCGCGTGTTGGATTATAAAAAAATGTACAGTCTTAACACTAACAACGGCAACGAGCGCCGGCACATCGCCCAGCCAACGAGGGCAAACAGAAAACTCGACCACTTGACCCCAGTGTGACCCGTATGAGGGGCCCAATGGGTCGAGCATAACAGAGTCCGTCAAAGCTGAACTCCCTATATTGGGAGCCGTAATCGGTCCTGGAGGTTCCATTATCAAGGAGCTACAAGACTGTTTCAAGGTTAGGGTACTAGTTCCTCGCAAGGGGCCGGGGACGAGCCCATCCTCATTGAGGGCAAAACAAAAACCAGGTTAGAGACGCAGCTCTCCGTCAAACAACTCATCCAGAACGAAGAGGCAGCGCCGGGTTAACACTCCGGTTAGTCGGGTTTAAGCATCCCCAAGGCCTATCACAGCAAAATTATCGGGTTCCAAGGCCAAAACATCCGGCACCTGACTTCATCACTGAAAATACACATAATGGTTCCTCATAAATATGATAAAAGTGAGCTGATCACCCTCACAGGTCTTCCTCAACAGGTGGACCAAGGGGTCAACGAGGTATACGATCTGATAAAAAATTATTCCTCAAAAGGTGATGACAACTCACTTCCTCCAATCAACTCCTTAAAAAAATAAAAAAAATAAAAAAATAAAAAAATAAAAAAAATAAAAAAGGACCCTCTCACCACTGGCCTCCACGCGGGGTCTGAAACTCAGGATTTATCTCTGGGGCTAACAGTGGTTTATTATTATTATTATTATTATTATTATTATTATTATTATTATTATTATTATTATTATTATTATTATTATTATTAGAGGTAGAGTAAGAAAAATAGATAACTGGATAACGTGAAAAGAGATAGGTAGATAGTGAGAGAAAGTGAGAGAAAAACTATCTCACCTTTATCAGCGAGAGGGACAGACTTGCCTAGAAGACTGTCTTGACCCGGAAGAAAGTTATTACCACCAAAACACTCTCTCTCTCTCTCTCTCTCTCTCTCTTCTCTCTCTCTCTCTCTCTCTTTCTCCCTTATCTATCCATCTATCCATATATCTATCCATCTATATCATAATCTGTCTATCTGTCTGTCTTCCCTTACTCCCAAATTTACCCACAAAACCTAAATATAAAATCCCAAAATACCAAAACATGCCGATAAAATTCCTGTTATATTTAAGAATATCTGTAATTAACTCATACAGGCAGGAATATATGACGTGTAGTATGACTTCCCTTCAGCGCAGCACACTACTACTACTACTTCTACTACTACTACTACTACTACTACTTTTGTCACTCGAGATCGAGTACTGTACGACGATCATCCAGCTATGATGAAATGATATGAGTTATTAAGGATGTCACCTAGGTTGGTGAGTTTTGGTGACTAAAGAGGCCGATACGGGACCGGCAGGGCCGTCCACAGACGTTGCACATGTGGAGGGCTGCATCTAGTGCGGGAGGGGCGGCAGCGTCTTTCCGGCGCTTGTCTGCCTCGGTATGCAGTCGGGTTAACTCGAAAGTGTTGACACCTCGTTGGTGCTCCTCCAAGCGTTACGGTGTGGGTGATCGTCTCCCAGGTAGGAGGTCGATTTGGCACTTTTGCAGGTTTGTCTTAAGACTATCCTTATACCTTTTCAGTTGCCCAACAGCGTTACGTTTACTCTTCGTTCGGTGACTGTAAAGTAGTTGCTGGCAGTCGACTGTCGTCCATGCGGGGTAACATGGCCAGTCCAGCGTAGTTGTTCATGGATAATGGTAGTAGCCTCGATGGTCTCTCCTCCTCCCCTCCACACACACAACTTCCTCCTGTCTCCCCCCAACCCCCCACAAACATCTACAAATGTCTCCGCCTCATCTCAGGTTTACCTCCCCACAACAACATCCTGTCATTCTTCTCTCCTACCCCTAATTCTTTTTTCCTCCATTTAATTACCTTCTTCCAGGATAGACTTATTTCCTCTAATTTTTATTTTATCCTCTTAACAAAATCCTAAGCTGGTCTTTTGTTTGCATATTTTCATTTAAGTCCTAATATACTTTTCCTTCAATTATCATTATTCCTTACTATTTACTTTTACCAATTTTGAGTTATCATCTTCACACACACACACACACACACACACACACACACACACACACACACACACACACACTTTTATCGATATTTACCGCATTAGCTCTTCTATTTACTTACATAATAACAACACATAGAAACACACTGTTAACCCACATATAGTTTTGTTCGTCCTGGAAAACAAACTGTTAAGCTTATTATTTTTAACTGCATTTAGATTATTTTCTGTACCTTGTTAACTCTACTTTAGTCCTGTGAAGAATTAAGTTTATTTCCTTCTGTCTAATCATGACACCTCACACCTGTCTTCTTCCATCTCACACCTGTTCTTTACCTGATGATCTTAATTAACTCTATGTCACCCTACTTGATATCATTAAAGGCAAATTACTACCTCATAACCACCTCACAATGCCGCCAGGTGACACTCATTCCACAACATAACACACCTGACTCATTAACACACTGGCGTCATACGTGCCAGGTGAGTCAGGAGGCTTCTTTTAACACAT
>NW_024754704.1:3243028-3358028 GCF_018991925.1 Homarus americanus
TGTAACTATATATATATATATATATATATATATATATATATATATATATATATATATTGTTATGTACACCTGAAGTAATTAATGGGATTATTATTCTATGGTTATTCTTTATATCACACAAGGTAAGTAACTAGACTAAAATACGTCTTAGAAAAAATCGTCTTGTTTTTCTCTGGATTTATCATTAACACACACAAAAAGGTATATTATATGCATCATCATCATCATTATCATCATCATTACCATCATCATCATTATCATCATCACTACCATCATCATCACCACCATCATCACCATCAGCACTACCATCATCACCATCATCATCATCATCACTACCATTATCACTAAATCATCACCATCATATCACCATCACTACCATCATCACCATCATCATCATCGCCATCATCATCACCACCATCATCATTGGTATTTTCTTTTTTTTAATAATTATTATTATTATTATTATTATTATTATTGTTATTATTATTATTATATTTCATTCCAGGCTCTGATGTGGGTCAGTGATCTGTACGAGGACTAATCCCCGTTATAAGAAATATGAGCATGTTCACTATATCAACATGTTCACTATTAAGTACACATGTTCACTATATCAACATGTTCACTATTAAGTTTTACTATATCACAGGTTCACTACAAGGTTTTATATCAACATGTTCACTAATCAACATGTTCACTACAAAGTTACTATATCAACAGGTTCACTATATCAACAGGTTCACTACAAGGTTCACTATATCAACATGTTCATAACTACGTTCACTCACAAGGTTCACTATATCAACAGGTTCATAACTACATGTTCACTGCAAGGTTCACTATATCAACATGTTCATAACTACATGTCTACAAGGTTCACTATATCAACATGTTCATAAATACATGTTCACTGCAAGGTTCACTATATCAACATGTTCATAACTACATGTTCACTACAAGGTTCACTATATCAACATGTTCATGAATACATGTTCACTGCAAGGTTCACTATATCAACATGTTCATAACTACATGTTCATCAGCAAGGTTCACTATATCAACATGTTCATGAATACATGTTCACTGCAAGGTTCACTATATCAACATGTTCATAATTACATGTTCACTACAAGGTCTACCATATTCACTATAACAGGTTCAGCCTCTTACTACATTATTTCTTACACCTCAAACTGAGTCTTTGTCTGGTCCTCCGCGTGTTGGATTATAAAAAAATGTACAGTCTTAACACTAACAACGGCAACGAGCGCCGGCACATCGCCCAGCCAACGAGGGCAAACAGAAAACTCGACCACTTGACCCCAGTGTGACCCGTATGAGGGGCCCAATGGGTCGAGCATAACAGAGTCCGTCAAAGCTGAACTCCCTATATTGGGAGCCGTAATCGGTCCTGGAGGTTCCATTATCAAGGAGCTACAAGACTGTTTCAAGGTTAGGGTACTAGTTCCTCGCAAGGGGCCGGGGACGAGCCCATCCTCATTGAGGGCAAAACAAAAACCAGGTTAGAGACGCAGCTCTCCGTCAAACAACTCATCCAGAACGAAGAGGCAGCGCCGGGTTAACACTCCGGTTAGTCGGGTTTAAGCATCCCCAAGGCCTATCACAGCAAAATTATCGGGTTCCAAGGCCAAAACATCCGGCACCTGACTTCATCACTGAAAATACACATAATGGTTCCTCATAAATATGATAAAAGTGAGCTGATCACCCTCACAGGTCTTCCTCAACAGGTGGACCAAGGGGTCAACGAGGTATACGATCTGATAAAAAATTATTCCTCAAAAGGTGATGACAACTCACTTCCTCCAATCAACTCCTTAAAAAAATAAAAAAAATAAAAAAATAAAAAAATAAAAAAAATAAAAAAGGACCCTCTCACCACTGGCCTCCACGCGGGGTCTGAAACTCAGGATTTATCTCTGGGGCTAACAGTGGTTTATTATTATTATTATTATTATTATTATTATTATTATTATTATTATTATTATTATTATTATTATTATTATTATTAGAGGTAGAGTAAGAAAAATAGATAACTGGATAACGTGAAAAGAGATAGGTAGATAGTGAGAGAAAGTGAGAGAAAAACTATCTCACCTTTATCAGCGAGAGGGACAGACTTGCCTAGAAGACTGTCTTGACCCGGAAGAAAGTTATTACCACCAAAACACTCTCTCTCTCTCTCTCTCTCTCTCTCTTCTCTCTCTCTCTCTCTCTCTTTCTCCCTTATCTATCCATCTATCCATATATCTATCCATCTATATCATAATCTGTCTATCTGTCTGTCTTCCCTTACTCCCAAATTTACCCACAAAACCTAAATATAAAATCCCAAAATACCAAAACATGCCGATAAAATTCCTGTTATATTTAAGAATATCTGTAATTAACTCATACAGGCAGGAATATATGACGTGTAGTATGACTTCCCTTCAGCGCAGCACACTACTACTACTACTTCTACTACTACTACTACTACTACTACTTTTGTCACTCGAGATCGAGTACTGTACGACGATCATCCAGCTATGATGAAATGATATGAGTTATTAAGGATGTCACCTAGGTTGGTGAGTTTTGGTGACTAAAGAGGCCGATACGGGACCGGCAGGGCCGTCCACAGACGTTGCACATGTGGAGGGCTGCATCTAGTGCGGGAGGGGCGGCAGCGTCTTTCCGGCGCTTGTCTGCCTCGGTATGCAGTCGGGTTAACTCGAAAGTGTTGACACCTCGTTGGTGCTCCTCCAAGCGTTACGGTGTGGGTGATCGTCTCCCAGGTAGGAGGTCGATTTGGCACTTTTGCAGGTTTGTCTTAAGACTATCCTTATACCTTTTCAGTTGCCCAACAGCGTTACGTTTACTCTTCGTTCGGTGACTGTAAAGTAGTTGCTGGCAGTCGACTGTCGTCCATGCGGGGTAACATGGCCAGTCCAGCGTAGTTGTTCATGGATAATGGTAGTAGCCTCGATGGTCTCTCCTCCTCCCCTCCACACACACAACTTCCTCCTGTCTCCCCCCAACCCCCCACAAACATCTACAAATGTCTCCGCCTCATCTCAGGTTTACCTCCCCACAACAACATCCTGTCATTCTTCTCTCCTACCCCTAATTCTTTTTTCCTCCATTTAATTACCTTCTTCCAGGATAGACTTATTTCCTCTAATTTTTATTTTATCCTCTTAACAAAATCCTAAGCTGGTCTTTTGTTTGCATATTTTCATTTAAGTCCTAATATACTTTTCCTTCAATTATCATTATTCCTTACTATTTACTTTTACCAATTTTGAGTTATCATCTTCACACACACACACACACACACACACACACACACACACACACACACACACACACACTTTTATCGATATTTACCGCATTAGCTCTTCTATTTACTTACATAATAACAACACATAGAAACACACTGTTAACCCACATATAGTTTTGTTCGTCCTGGAAAACAAACTGTTAAGCTTATTATTTTTAACTGCATTTAGATTATTTTCTGTACCTTGTTAACTCTACTTTAGTCCTGTGAAGAATTAAGTTTATTTCCTTCTGTCTAATCATGACACCTCACACCTGTCTTCTTCCATCTCACACCTGTTCTTTACCTGATGATCTTAATTAACTCTATGTCACCCTACTTGATATCATTAAAGGCAAATTACTACCTCATAACCACCTCACAATGCCGCCAGGTGACACTCATTCCACAACATAACACACCTGACTCATTAACACACTGGCGTCATACGTGCCAGGTGAGTCCAGGAGGCTTCTTTTAACACATGTATCTTGGTATTTACCCTCACTTGTAAACAATGACAACTGCAGCGGTCATTGTCTCGGGGAAGATTGGTGGCAGACGGTATGAATTATTAAACCAAGTGCCTGGAGTAGAGCAGAGACCATCACTTCCACCATCACTACCACCACTACTACTGCCACTACCACTTCTACTACCATCATCATTACCATCAATACTACCATCATCACTACCACCATTACTACCACCACCACTAGTATTGCTATCACCATCACCCACATCTACAACCATCACCAATACTACTACTACTACTACTACCACCAGTACTACCACCACTACTAAAAATTACACAGGTAAGTCATGTATTCTCCTTTCTTATCCATACAAGACAGGTATAGCTTCAGTATAGGTCACTCCGTCACTCATACTGGCCTCAAGACAGGTATAGCTTCAGTATAGGTCACTCTGTCACTCATACTGCCCTCAAGACAGGTATAGCTTCAGTATAGGTCACTCCGTCACTCATACTCGCCCTCAAGACAGGTATAGCTTCAGTATGGGTCACTCCGTCACTCATACTGGCCCTCAAGACAGGTATAGCTTCAGTATAGGTCACTCTGTCACTATACTGGCCCTCAGGACAGGTATAGCTTCAGTATAGGTCACTCGTCACTCTACTGGCCTCAAGACAGGTATAGCTCAGTATAGGTCACTCTGTCACTCATACTGGCCCTCAAGACAGGTATAGCTTCAGTATGGTCACTCCGTCCTCATTGGCCCTCAAGACAGGTATAGCTTCAGTATAGGTCACTCGTCACTCATACTGCCCTCAAGACAGGTATAGCTTCAGTATAGGTCCTCCATCCTACTGGCCTCCGTGGTATAGCTTCAGTATAGGTCCTCAGTCACTCATACTGGCCCTCAAGACAGGTATAGCTCCAGTATGGTCACTCAGTCACTCATACTGGCCCTCAAGACAGGTATAGCTCCGGTATAGGTCACTCTGTCACTCATACTGGCCCTCAAGACAGGTATGCCAGTATGGTACCTCGTCACTCCTACTGGCCCTCAAGACAGGTATAGCTCCAGTATAGGTCACCTGTCACTCATTCTGGCCCTCAAGACAGATGTATAGTCCGTGTCATCCGTCACCATCCCTCAGACAGGTATAGCTCCAGTATAGGTCACTCTGCCTCATACTGGCCCTCAAGACAGGTATAGCTTCAGTATAGGTCACTCTGTCACTCATACTGGCCCTCAAGACAGGTATAGCTTCAGTATAGGTCACTGTCACTCATACTGGCCCCAAGACAGGTATAGCTTCAGTATAGGTCACTCTGTCTCATCTGGCCTCAGACAGGTATAGCTCCAGTATAGGTCACTCTGTCACTCCTGGCCCTCAAGACAGTATAGCTCAGTATGGGTCACTCTGTCACTCATACTGGCCCTCAAGACAGGTTATAGCTCAGTATAGGTCATCCGTCACTCATACAGGCCCTCAAGACAGGTATAGCTTCAGTATAGGTCACTCCGTCACTCATACTAGCCCTCAAGACAGGTATAGCTCCAGTATAGGTCACTCTGTCACTCATACAGGCCCTCAAGACAGGTATAGCTTCAGTATAGTCTCCGTCACTCCTGGCCCTCAAGACAGGTATAGCTTCAGTTAGGTCACTCTGTCACTCATACAGCCCTCAAGACAGGTATAGCTTGGTATAGGTCTCCGTCACTCATTACAGGCCCTCAAGACAGGTATAGCTTCAGTATAGGGTCACTCCGTCACTCATACTGGCCCTCAAGACAGGTATAGCTTCAGTATAGGTCCTCCGTCTCATACAGGCCCTCAAGACAGGTATAGCTTCGAGTATGGGTCACTCAGTCACCCTTCAGGCCCTCAAGACAGGTATAGCTTCAGTATAGGTCACTCTGTCACTCATACTGGCTCTCAAGACAGGTATAGCTTCAGTATAGGTCACTCTGTCACTCCATACTGGCTCTCAAGACAGGTATAGCTTCAGTATAGGTCACTCCGTCACTCATACTGGCCTCAAGACAGGTATAGCTTCAGTATAGGTCACTCCGTCATTCATACTGGCCCTCAAGACAGGTATAGCTTCAGTATAGGTCACTCTGTCACTCATACTGGCCCTCAAGACAGGTATAGCTTCAGTATAGGTCACTCCGTCACTCATACTGGCCTCAAGACAGGTATAGCTTCAGTATAGGTCACCGTCACCATACTGGCCTCGAGTCTACCAGTACCTCCCCAGAAGAAATATAACAACAAATCAAGTTGAATCAAATGTACATCTTGGATCAGTCAGGAACAACACACACACATCCTCAAGGGATCAGCATCTACTTAAGTGTTATTGGGGTTGAAGATAACAGCCAAGACTGAGGCCAAAGTCGGTGGGGTTCCTTGAGGGCGGGCAGGTGTTGTGAGGACTCCCAACACAGAGACTGGTGGAGGAGGAGGAGGAGGCTACTGCTGTTGTGACCCCAAACAGTCTTGAACTTGTTACATGAGACCACGACAAGTTCAAGTGTGTCAGAAGATGTCCGTCTCCAGGTAGTGTGTAAGACAGGAGAGAGTTGCTCTACCGTGTAAGAGATCCTTCTGGGTTATGGAGATGATGGTTCCAGTTTGTGCACGGCGCCTTAAACCTTCTGTCTGTCTTGTGGGAGGAGGAGGAGGAGGAAGAGGAGTGTAAGAGGACAAAGAAGATGTCATGTGAGAGGAGGAGGAGAAAGAAGAAGGAGCAATAGAAGGAGGAAGTCACAGGGTATTACAAAATAATCACCTTTCTCCTAAGCTGTCCCGGATCAGTCAAGGCTTTCCAAGTGCTTTCAGATGACGGCGACACACACACACACACACACACACACACACACACACACACACACACACAAACACACACACACAGCAAACACAATGGATGTATCTGAATATGAATGTGTAATCAATTGGTCAGACAGTGGATAAAAACACGACAGTGAAAGGTTCCTGAGTACATGACTGTCCTAGTTATGGGGCCAAGACAATGATAGAGGCTCGAGAGAGAGTGCGATAGGTTTGACAGATAATGTTTGGTGCCATGGAAGATGTGAGTCAGCTGTTGTTGTGGATGACTGACACAGCTAAGAGGGGGTGAAGGAGGATGGTGGGGTGGTAAAGGTGGAGAAGGTGTGGAGGAGGAAGGTGTGGAGAAGGCGTGGGTGTGGAAGGAGTGGGTGTGGAAGGTGGGTGGAAGATGGGGTGAGAGGAGAAAAAGTGACTGATTTTGGATGACGAAAAGTTACTAATGAAAGTTTAACAAAATGAATGACAATAAGTGAAAATAAGTTCAGTTCAGGTTACAAATGACAGTGTGTGACCTTGGAGAGTCTAAGATAACAGGTAAATAAGTCAAAAAGTAATAAACCGAACCACAGAGTAAAGGAAGGAGAGAAAGACACTAGTAGATAGAGAACAGTGTGGGATGAGGTAGAGAGAATGAGAAAATGAGAGAATGAAGTAATATTTCTGCTACAATTTATAAGGAAGAAATAAATTAAACCAACAGACATATGATGTTCCTGAGAGCAATATATATATATCTCCTCAAAAATGATGCAGGGAATAAGAAACACAGGGAGAGAAATCGTGTAAATCAAAGAATAATAATAGGTTAGGTTTGGTTAGGTTAGGTTTGGTTAGGTTAGGTTAGGTTTGGGTAGGTTAGGTTTGGTTAGCTTAGGTTAGACATCGAGGAAGTAGCAGTCTGTGTGTATGCGCGTGTGTGGAAGCGAGTGCGCGCGCGTAAGTCTGTGTGTATGTGTGTGCGTATGTGTGTGTGTTCACAAGGTCAGAGAAACTCTTCAATGGCCTTAACCACACAATTAGAAATCAGATGAAAGACAAAATACAATAAGAAAAAACTTGAAACGCATTAACAATGTTGTTAAAGGCAGGTGACTCAACAACCTGTAGTAGTAGTAGTAGTAGTAGTAGTAGTAGTAGTAGTAGTAGTAGTAGTAGTAGTAGTAGTAGTAGTAGCAGTAGTAGTAGTAGTAGTAGTAACTCAACTACTTTACTATTTAAATTATTTACAATTGCACTACTTAACTAACTTGCTACATAGTTCTTTTACTACTAGAATACTTAACTACTTAACTACTTTACCCCATTATTGTTTAACTTTCTTTACACCTTAAGTAGTGTACAACTTCACTTTTTATTACTAAATACTTTCCTAATCAAGTATTTTATGACTCTACTATTAAAAACACTTTACCTTGAACGAGTTTTACTTAATGTGTGTGTGTGTGGGTGTGAACAAGGAAAACATACATGTACAGTTGCTTCCATTTATAACTGGTACAGAGTCTGGCATGTTTTGTGAGATGTGGCACCACTGTTTGTTAACATCTGAGTAAAACTGGCACAATGGACAGAACTACTTCTAAAGTACCCAGACCAAGGACGTCATTGGCTCTTATCTGTTGTCTGGTGGGCAGTGGTGCCACATTTCAGAAAACACACCAGCCATTGTATACATGTTACAAATGGAAGCAACTGTATGAGCTAGTGTATGTGTGTGTAAGACAAAAACTGAGTAGCAGGTGTGGAAGGTAAATGTAGGAGGCAGGTGTGCGGGAGGTAGGTATGGAAAGCGTGTGAGGCAGGTGTGGAAGACAGGTATGGAAGGCAGGTCAGGAGGTAGATATGCGGGAGGTAGGTATAGTATGGGCATGTGTGTGGAAAGCAGGTATGGAAGGTAGGTGTGTGTGTGTGGAGAGAGTAACATCAACAAATCTAACGTCACCTTATCACATCATCAAGAAACTACAACTTTTCTTTGCTAGAACCTGAGTTTATCTTGATATATATGTTACATACTCTAGAAAATTTTACCTCAGGTTGAACCTGTCACTAGGTGCTTGGTCTACCCTCATGATGCCAGGTCTGCCCCTCACCAATGCCCGTCTACCCCCCTCCACAGGCCAGTCTACCCCTCACAGTGCCAGCCTACCTCACAGTGGTCCCCCTCACTGCCAGTCTACACCTCCAGCTACCCCCCTCACAGTGCCAGTCTACCCCCTTACAGTGCCAGTCTACCCCCTCACAGTGCCAGTCCTACCCCCCTCCAGTGCCAGCCTTCCCCCTCACATGCCAGTCTGCCCCCCTCCAGTGCCAGCCTCCCCCTCACAGTGCCAGCCTCCCCTCACAGTGCCAGTCTACCCCCTCACAGTGCCAGCTCACCTCACAGTGCCAGTCTACCCCCTCACACAGTGCCAGCGCCCATTCTCACAGTGCTAGCCCACCCCTTACAGTGCCACAGCTCCACCACAATGCTAGCCCACCCTCAGTACCAGCCTCCCCCACAGTGCCAGTCTACCCCTCACACAGTGCCAGTCTACCCCCTCAGTGCCAGTCTACTCCCTCAGTGCCAGCCTTCCCCCTCACAGTGCCAGTCTACCCCCTCACAGTGCCAGCCTCCCCCTCACAGTGCCAGGCCTGAACACTCGCATACAAGGACAGACACACAACCCTCCGCATCACTACTACAACAAATATAACTTCTTAAATTATCCAGGTCGCCGCCTTGTTGTGATACCAATGATTGTCTACAACCTGTACAAACTTATTTCCCCCTAAGACTAACCTAACCTAACCTAACCTAACCTAACCTAACCTAACCTAACCTAACCTAACCTAACCTAACTTAACCTAACACCCTCCACCAGGTAGCGTGAGGGTATTTAATCATCAGGTGAGTCTCTGTTTTTCCTACTGTAGTGATTCATGATACACGTTTGCTGGCCTACTTATGGGATGGTGACGTCATAGAGGAGGGTTTGTCAGATTTAAGAGCCGGATGTCACCACTACACTACACTACACCACACTACACCACACTACACTACACTACACCACACTACACTACACCACACTACACTACACCACACCACACTACACTACACCACACTACACCACACTTCACAGACTGACACTCAACCCTCGATATCATTTAGTTTATATCTGACAGTTGAGGAAAATTTAGTTCATTCAGATGCAAGTAAAATTTCCTCTACCTAACTGCCTATGTTGACACAGTTTGACCAAGAGAATACTAATGACCTAATTGAAAGTACACTAATGACCTTCAAGAGGGTACTACTATCTCTCATAATTGTTGAATGACAAGTGTAATTACTAATTCCGTTACCCGTTTAAAGACCTTGGTTGTTGAAGTGTAGTAATGGCATTGTAACAAGGGCCTCATAGTAGTTATGAATAGGTTACTATCATACACTGTAGGACATACTTAACTAGCCTCTCACACACACACACACACACACACACACACACACACACACACACACTTACACCTACCCTCCACACACACCTACCCCACCCCCACCCCACACACACACCCTCACACCCACCCAACCCCCACACACACACCACCCCAACTCCACCCCCACACTTACACCCCTACCCCACCCACACACCCTACCCCCACCCTCCACCCCCACACACACACACTACCCCACCTCTACCTCACCCCTACACACACACATGTTGGACAGGTCTCATACATCAGCTTCAGGTGAGAGAATTTGTCTGCCTGTTCCCTCACACGTATCTTCAGACAATTCCCGATGTTGGAGGACTACCAGTGCTTCAGGTATACAGGTCATTGGGTCAGTCATCAGGACTTACAGGACTAATAGCTCTCTCAGGCTGGCTCCTCAGGGCACTTATAACCCACATTAATATTATAGTGATCTTAGGTTTAGTTAAAATTTCTTATTATTGTATACCAAATTTGGCCAAGGTTGTCCCTCATTTCACTTGTCATCTTCTTTATATTTATTGTCAATTTCTTTACCTCATAATATCAACAATCTATACAAAATGTTCACTTCACTGAGTCATATTGAGGTAAAGTGAGTGAGTGACGCATCATGAACTAAGCTGAGAGGAACACTGCGTTCTTATCTGTTCCTTGCAAAAAAGAAATGATTGCACAGCGGTGGGTTAACTGTGTAATAAAAAACTGGGAATATTATCACTTTTACGGCGATAACTGTAAGCCAGGTAGCACCGAGCGAGCGGGGGGAGGCACTGAGAGAGCGGGAGGAAGGCTGAGAATATTACCATTAATGTTTCACTCAGACAAGGAGTTCAGAGAGTAGGTAAATGGAGGCAAACTGACCCTCCTGTCACCTACCAGCAGAACACATGGTAATCTTTCCTCACCATTGTCTGTGTGTATGTCATGTTTTAGATGAACTAGAAGTGTACATACAGCTGTTGTGTAGTTAAGATGCGAAGATTTATCACTTAAACCTCTGGTGCTGTACAGTGGCTTCCAGGTGTGATGTTACCCCCTACCGTGCCTCCCTTGTTATTACTCATGTGTCTAGTATAGGGAACTACTTGATGGGGCTGTTTCCTAGTACTTGTTTTGGCTACCATTTGTTTACATGTATTAATATTCGAAAGAACAATCCTCAACAGACATAATACATATTTTGGTTTCTGTAATATGATATATAATGTAACACAATAAAAAAAAAACATTTGAAGAGAGACAATGAAAGGAAAGGAGGAGGTGGCGGAGGTGGGATAAGTAGGGGAAGGATGACGGGAAATGAAAATGACATAGGAAGTGAGAAATAGGGAGAGACATGAGATTAAACAGCAGGTGTTAGGAGGTGTTTTTGGAAATGGATCTGGTAACTTTCAGCCAGTCCAACTGTTAGATAGGGTGGAATCAAAGGCATTTCGTCTTATTAACTCTCCTCCTTTAGTTGATAATCTCTCTTCCTCTTCTCTTCGCCGCAATGTTGCTTCACTCTCTCTCTTTTACAGGTACTTTAACGGGCAATGTTCGGTGGATTTGGCATCCTGTGTACCGCCGGCAAGGCCGTGGGCTCGTAACAGTCGTCTTGCCCACCGTTTCTGTGTGGATGTCGGTCACACTAGAATAACCCGTTATAGTACCTCCTTCTTTCCTCACACACACAAACTGGGGAATGCTCTGCCTTCTTCTGTGTTTCCATGCTCATACAATCTGTCTCACTTCAAAAAGCTGGTTTTCCGGCATCTTCGCGGTGTAGATTAACATACTTTTTTTTTCTTCAAATATATTTTTTCTTCCCAGGCCCCGTTGTGGGTCGGTGACCCAGCCCGGGTGGGCACCCTGCAAACAACAAAAACAACAAACCAACTCCCAGAAGCAGTGTGTGTGTGTGTGAGAGACCCGGAGGGGAGGGGCTGGATCTGGCGGTTAAGACTTGATTTTGGAAGTAAAAACTCGAAGAGCGGCGGAGACCGAGGCTCTCCTGACCATGTACGGCTGAGACTGTCATCACCGTGCTTTATATACACCACCACTACTACACTACTGTCCTGCCCATCAGAATAACTTTGAGGACACGCTAATAAGAACATAGTCAAGATGGCCGCCACTAACACACGGTGAAGAAGTATCTGTAGCGAGGGAAGATATACAGTACTGGACGTGGTAGATAAATGGTCCAAAAGAGAAAGTTTACCGACAGTACAAGGACGTGTAGCTCCCCCGGGCCAACACAACTAGGAATTTAATACAACACCTTCAACGAAAAGTACTTCATCAACAAGCAGTGAGTGAAGTTGTCGAATGTAAACTTTGAGAATTTTCCGATATTCGTATGTTAAATTTACCCTCAATTTGGAATATAACAAAAAATCGAGTATTTCTGTAATTTCGAGGCCATACTATAAGGTAATATATTATATGAGCTAGTTAGTAGAACTCTTACCTCACCAAGACTGTGTTGCCTCACCTGCCACAGTGGGACGGGTGCACGGTGAGGAGGTTCCACCCATCATGTTACACCTGAGCACTAGGATGGTCGGCGGTGGAGGGAGGAATACCATGATGGATAGTCAGGTGACAGGTGTGGCTCCGGCCAACGATCCTGGTGGCTCCTCTGTGTTATTCTGGCTACAACTTTCTCCATGTTTACTCCTCCCCCTGTGGCAGCCCTCCCTCCTTTTCTGAACCCACCCCATAGCCCATACACCCTGACCCACTCTAGCTCCACCCTGACCCACCCCCTGACCGTGAATGACAATATTAAATCTATCTGAGAATCATTGTGTAAATATATCAAATAAAGAACTCGCCATTAACGACAGGATAATTACCCTTCACACTCATGATAATAATAAACATACATAAATAACAACAAACACAAGTACACGAACTAATTAAGGTAGATACACATGGTGAACTATATACCTGTAGTGTGTGTGTGTGTGTGTGTGTGTGTGTGTGTGTGTGTGTGTGTGTGTGTGTGTGTGTATGTGTGTGTGTGTGTGTGTGTGTGTGTGTGTGTGTGTGTGTGTGTGTGTGTGTTCTAGATGAGTCAAGGCACTAGTCATCACAGGTGTTAATCTAAGAGCGACACAACCCTCCGTGATCAGCTTCGAGAATAACGGAAGATCTCGAGAGGTAACGGGGATAGCGAGCGAGGCCGTTATGTTATCGAGATGTCTTCCTGTTAATTAGAAACCCGTAAACTTGAGCGACCTGTTTCCGTTTATTCGAGACCTTAGTGTGTGTGTGTGTGTGTGTGTATGTGTGTGTGTGTGTGTGAGGCAGAAAAACAAGGAGGAGGAAGAGGAGAAGTGAGAGGGACAGGTGAACAGTCTCTTCCTACCTCCCCCCACCACCAGCACTGTTGCCCTCAATAACCCCCCCTCCAGGACCACACCCGGCCCCTCCACCAACTTTCTCCCAGGTAGACCTTCATGGGGTGTTTCTCCCCACCCCCCTCTTCCCCTCCCTCCCTTCTTCTACTTCCTTCCTCGTGTCTTATTCTTATCCCCTCCCCTCCCTCCCTCCCCTGCCCCCCTCTCCCTCCCTTTCTTCAATCTTCCTCCCTGTTTCTCTCTCTCTCTCTCTCTCATTCTCCCTTCAACATGTACCTCTCCTCCTTCTTCCTCTTCCTCCTCCTTCCAATAAGTTCTCTTCTCCTCCTCCCATCATGTTTCTCTCTCCCCCTCCTCTTCCTTCTTCTCACTTCCTCCCTCCTCCTCCTCCTCCTCCTCCCTCCTCCCCATTACAGCACTTGGCTCCTTCCCTCTACTTCTTTCTCCTCACCTTGGTCTATCCTCCCTCCTCCCCCTCTTCTCCTCCCTCCCCTTCCATCCCTCTCCCTCTTCCCCAAATATTTGCCTCACCTCTCTGCAGTCCTCTCCTTCCCTACTACTTGCCTCACCTCCTCCTCCACCTCTTGCGTCACTGCAATCCTCCTCCTCGCTCACTTAATCATCACCTCCCTCACTCACTCTTTCCTCCACTACTTGCATCACCTCCTCCTCCTCCTCTTCCTCCACTACTTGCATCACCTCCTCCTCCTCTTCCTCCACTACTTGCATCACTCTCCCCCCCCTCCACCACTTGCATCACCTCCTCCTCCTCTTTCCTCCTCTACTTGCATCACTCTCCTCCTCCTCCTCCCTCTACTTGCATCACTCTCTCCCTCCTCCTCCTTCCCTCCACTACTTGCATCACTCTCCTCCTCCTTTCCTCCCCCACTTGCATCACCTCCTCCTCCTCCTCCTTCCCTCCTCTCACTTGCATCACCTCCTCCTCCTCTCCCTCTTCCTCCTCTCACTTGCATCACCTCCTCCTCCTCCTCCCCCACTTGCATCACCTCCCTCCTCCTCCTCCCTCCCTTCACCTGCATCACTCTCCTCCTCCCTCCTCCTCCCTTACTTGCATCACTCTCCTCCTCCTCCTCCTCCTCCTCTCCTCTACTTGCATCACTCTCCTCCTCTTCCTCCACTCACTTGCATCACTCCTCCTCCTCCTCCTCCTCTACTTGCATCACTCTCCTCCTCCTCCCTCCTCCTCTACTTGCATCACTCTCCTCCTCCTCTTCTTCTCCACTACTTGCATCACTTCCTCCTTCCTCCTCCCACTTGCATCACTCTCCTCCCTCCTCCTCCTCCTCTACTTGCATCACTCTCACCTTATAACAGGAACAGTTCAAGTGACCATACCTGGGACTTACCTGTTAGTCACACCTTGTTGACCATCACACACACACACAATATTTGCTATTTACTAACTGTATTGTCTATGAAATAAGTTAACCAAGGTAAATTATCCCCATTGTCGTCCAGTTCAAAGAGGGTCGTTAATTTTCGTGAGCCCAAATACCAGCGATTACGTTAAGTTAGGTCAGGTTAAAGTAGGTTAGTTTAAGGTAAGGCACAAAAGAATGGAGGAAACTGCAACGCGCCTATTGGCCCATACTGGGCAGTCCCATTTGCACCCAACCCCTATCGCTCATATATCCATCCAACCTGTGTTTGAAGCTATCCAGCGTGTTACAGTTAATGATGATGTTGGGAAACTTGTTCCATTCATCCACTACTCTATTTCCAAACCAGTGTTTACCTATTTCGCGCCTATATATAAATCTGTCTAACTTAAAACTATTACACGAGTCTGCCCTGGTTAGATAATTTGAGTACCTTTTGTAAGGCAAGGCAAGGCAAGGCAAGGCAAGGCAAGGCAAGGTAAGGTAAGGTAAGGTGTGCAAGGCAAGGCAAGGTAAGGCAAGGCAAGGGCAAGGCAAGGCAAGGCAAGGCAAAGTAAGGTAAGGCAAGGCAAGGCAAGGGCAAGGCAAGGCAAGGTAAGGTAAGGGCAAGGTTGGGCAAGGTGCAAGGTAAGGCAAGGCAAGGCAAGGCAAGGCAAGGGTAAGGCAAGGCAAGGCAAGGCAAGGCAAGGCAAGGCAAGGCAAGGCAAGGTAAGGTAAGGCAAGGTAAGGTAAGGCAAGGTAAGGGCAAGGCAAGGCAAGGTGGGCAGTAAGCAAAGGCAAGGCAAGGCAAGGTAAGGCAAGGCAAGGCAAGCAAGTAAGCAAGAGGCAAGGCAAGCAAGGGCAAGGCAAGGCAAGGGCAAGGGCAAGGCAAGGCAAGGCAAGGTAAGGTATGCAAGCAAGTACAAGTAAGGCAAGGTATGGCAAGGCAAGGCAAGGCAAGGTATAAGGCAAGGTAAGGTAAGGTAAGGTATGCTACAAGGCAAGGCAAGGTAAGGTAAGGTGAGGCAAGGGCAAGGCAAGGTAAGGCAAGGCAAGGCAAGGCAAGGGCAAGTAAGGTAAGGCAAGGCAAGGTAAGGTAAGGTATAAGGCAAGGCAAGCAAGGCAAGGTAAGGTATAGTAAGGTAAGGTAAGGCAAGGTAAAGGCAAGGTAAGGTAAAGGTAAGATAAGGTAAGGCAAGGCAAGGTAAGGTAAGGTAAGGCAAGGTAAGGTAAGGTAAGGTAAAGGTAAGGCAAGGTAAGGTAAGAAGGTAAGGCAAGGCAAGGTAAGGTAAGGTAAGGTAAGCAAGCAAGGTAGAAGGCAAGGTAAGGTAAGGCAAGGTAAGCAAGGTAAGGTTAGGGAAGGTAAGGTAAAGTAAGGCAAGGTATAAGGTAAGGCAAGGTAAGGTAAGGTAAGGTAAGGCAAAGTCAAGGTGGAGTAAGGTAAGGTATGTAAGGTAAGGTAAGGTGGCAAGGTAAGGTAAGGTAAGGTATAAGGTATGTAAAGGTAAGGCAAGGTAAGGTATAAAGGTATGTAAGGTAAGGTAAGGTAAGGTAATGAGCAAGGTAAGGCAAGGTAAGGTAAAAGGTATGTAGGTAAGGGTAAGTAAGGCAAGAAGGTAAGGGTAAGGTAAGGTAAGGTAAGGGTACAAGGTAAGGTATGGTAGCAAGGTAAGTGTAAGGTGGGGTAAGGTAAGGTAAAGGCAAGGTAAGGTAAGGCAAGGTAAAGGTAAGGCAGGTGTAAGGTAAGGTAAGGTAAGGTAAGGTAAGGTAAGCAAAACACCATTATCGGCCATTACACAAGGATCAGGGCCACAGGCTGTTGAATACATGTATGCGGGACACGTGCGGGGGAACAGTGTCACACATACGTGTCCCTTCACTGTGTCCTACATACTTGGTGTCCGCACATGTGTGTGTGTGTGTGTGTGTGTGTGTGTGTGTGTGTGTGTGTGTGTGTGTGTGTGTGTGTGTGTTTATACATGTATATAATTATTTATGTGTGTTTTGGCGTATAAGCTACAGGCATGTATTTTGTTTTCGGATGTTTTATGATATATTCAGGTACACACACACACACACACACACACACACACACACCAAAAAAAAGTTAATAATTAAAAATAATGCAAAAAATCACTAAAATAAGTTCCGTCACAACAGAAAATAAACAAATAAATAAAAAAATTATCTGTTTCTGAATGAATAAATCACAATACATAATAATGAATAATTAACAACTGGAAAATATTCAAGACAAAGAAATGAACAAACCCCAAAACCACACAAGTTTAATAAATACTCTAGCGTGACGGTAATAAAAAATAAAATAATGATAAAGAAAAATAAATAAAAATAATAATAATAATAATAATAATAATAATAATAATAATAATAATAATAATGTGGTAGCAACACACATCACCTTGACCAATAGGACACGTAGATTAACAGGTGAGTGAGTGAGTGTAGTACGGGCCATCTGTACGTCACCTCTCGCTGCCCAGTCCTCTGTCTCATACACTAAGAGACAGCCTCGCCTCTCACTCTCCCTACCACCAGTAAACAATAAACAGGGTGGTTCATAAGTCATCTTACCGAGAAACGCCTTATTTCAACGACTTATGCGCCACCCTGTAAAATATAATCAACAGCGTCAAAAAGATGGTTGAAATTTCTTGTGTGTGAGTGTCTGTGTGTGTGTGTGTGTGTGTGTTTATTTAACTTATTACATAAAACATCAGGTAATTGAAGTACTCATCAGTGTTTTTGTTTACTCATAAGAAACCAAAAACACTCAATGAAAAACAGGAAAAACTTTACGTGTGTTGTTTTATGTATTTACTTATTAGTGACGACAAGTATTACAGACACAGACATGTCCGTTACCTTAACTCACACGGTGCACTCAATGACTCAAGTGATGGTAAAGTTTTCTCTGGTAACACTACACAACAATTGACATCTGTTTAATGAGTTACCTGGTTAATTAATTTAAAGGTTCACAATAACTCATCTCAACGTGACCCAAAGTGCTTGTCAGACACGAACAGAGCAACACACTCGACCAACCAACACCGCCATCATGAACGTTAACAACCCAATTGCTACTGAAGGTAACTTGCCCAACTACCTTGTAACCATCGCCTGTCGAGAGACAACACGTAACACAAGAATAGGTGTTCACGTCACATCACTGGACAGATGCTGTATAAAGAGTACTTATGACAGCTGATAAAGATAAGTCACTCTACGGGCGTCAGTGAAGAGGATAAACAAGAGTGTGTAAGATTCTGTCAACAAGAAACAAGATCTCATGAACTACAGATAAAACGAAAAATGAGACAGTAACTCCGTGTAGGTGACTGATGGTTCCTGTTTCCCTCACACCGAGGAATACTGACCCGAGGCACCGGGAAAGACAAGTGGCTTAGTTCTATTATGGTGACGAGCTCAAGTTAATCTGCCTCCTTCAGAACTTGGCAGAGAAAGAACCTATCTGGTGACACCCAGCGTCCAGTACAAACATCCCAAAAGTTGAGTCAGATGCTCACAACACGGACTGTCTCACGTCTGTAGCCTTAACACGGGTGAAATATACCGTAATCACAGCCAGGATGATGAGGGTTCACAACATGACTAAGAAACCAGCAATGGTAATCATAGTCAAGGACCTCAGTGAGTCATTCATCGTGACACTCAACACTCACGAAATGTATAACGAGAGTCTCCACGTATAACACACGTACTGTAGAGGCTGTCAAGAGTACTACCAGAGACTCAAGGACAATATGACCCGGCTGTTACCTCATGGTCACACTCAGGCTGATGTGACAGGTTACGTAACATATGACGGGAGTACCAGAGCCTCCCCCAAGGTGGCCCTGGCGTCAGCAGGTGGTACTGACAACACCCACGGAAAGAATGACACCTTAACTGATGTGTTCAGCAGTACCTGTACCAAACACCGACGGCCAGGTACAGTACACACCTGTTAATTACTACCAAGAGATACAGCCAGCCTGGAGGCCATAGACGACGAGGGCACTGTCCATCTTCCATCAAATAACGGTAGCAACTGATCCTTAAAAGAGGAACCTAGACTAACTAAACCCCTGATAGTAGTTGACAGCATCCCACCACGCTGTGTCTCAGTATAAGGATCAAATACATTTATCTCTTAGTATAACTGAGGACGATTATCAACACAACATAACAAACACTGAACAACAAGTACTTACGTCAAGTCTAACTAACTTATCTAGAGAAGTTCTGTGCACGGGAGTAGCTAAATTTTGGGTGTCTATATTCCTGTAAAAGATCTATTGTTCAAATGAAAAATTTATTCATTCTTTATCATAGATTCTTAATTTTGAGAGCCAGGCCAGAGGAAGGCTCCAAGGGTGCAGGCCAGCGACACCATCACCACCACCAGGAGACAATGGCAGCGCTAGCACACAGTCCATTTCCTCCTACAGATAAGGATCAACGGGGCGTATCACAACACTTATCAAAGCCGTCATTCATTCAGTATCAGTCAATGTATAACTCATTTTCCGGGAGATGTATAAACTTAGGTGTTCCGGGTGGCGGCCAGCTGACTCCACCTGTCTGGTCTGACAACTAGACCTGATGTCAGCACTTGTTGTAGTGCCAGCAGCAGCAGGTGGTGGTATTGTGCCACAGTCAGCAGCAGGTGGTGGTATTGTGCCACGTCAGCAGCAGGTGGTGGTATTGTGCCACAGTCAGCAGCAGGTGGTGGTATTGTGCCACAGTCAGCAGTAGGTGGTGGTGTAGTGCCACAGTCAGCAGGTGGTGGTATTGTGCCACAGTTAGCAGTAGGTGGTGATGTAGTACCACAGTCAGCAGCAGGTGCTGGTATAGTGCCACAGTCAGCAGGGGTGGTGGTGGTGGTGTAGTGCCACAGTCAGCAGCAGGTGGTGGTATAGTGCCACAGTCAGCAGCAGGTGGTGGGTACCACAGTCAGCAGCAGGTGTGGTATAGTGCCACAGTCAGCAGGCAGTGTGTGGTGAGGCCACAGTCAGCAGCAGGTGAGGCCGTCAGCGGTGTGGTGTAGTGCCAGTCAGCAGCAGGTGTGGTGGTATATGCCACAGTCAGCAGCAGGTGGTGGTATAGTGCCACAGTCAGCAGCAGGTGGTGGTATAGTGCCACAGTCAGCAGCAGGTGGTGATATAGTGCCACAGTCAGCAGCAGGTGGTGAGATGCCACAGTCAGCAGCAGGTGGTGGTGTAGTACCAGTCAGCAGCAGTGGTGGTGTAGTGCCAGTCAGCAGCAGGTGGTGGTGTAGTGCCACAGTCAGCAGCAGGTGGGATATGCCACAGTCAGCGGCAGGTGGTGGTGTACACAGTCAGCAGTGGGTGGTGGTGTAGTGCCACAGTCAGCAGCAGGTGGTGGTGTAGTGCCACAGTCAGGGCAGTGGTGGTGTAGTGCCACAGTCAGCAGCAGGTGGAGAAGTGCCACAGTCAGGCAGGTGGTGGTGTAGTACCACAGTCAGCAGCAGGTGTGGTGTAGTGCAGCAGGCAGGTGGTGTAGTGCCAGTCAGCGGCGGTGGTGTGTAGTGCCAGTCAGCGGCAGGTGGTGGTGTAGTACCACAGTCAGCAGCAGGTGGTGGTGTAGTGCCACAGTCAGCAGCAGGTGGTGGTGAGTGCCAGTCAGCAGCAGGTGGTGGTATAGTGCCACAGTCAGGCAGGTGGTGGTGTAGTACCACAGTCAGCAGCAGGTGGTGTAGTGCCAGTCAGCAGCAGGTGGGTATAGTGCCACAGTCAGCGGCAGGTGGTGATATAGTGCCACAGTCAGCAGCAGGTGGTGGTGTAGGGTACCACAGTCAGCAGCAGGTGGTGTAGTGCCACAGTCAGCAGCAGGTGGTGGTATAGTGCCACAGTCAGCAGCAGGTGCACAGTCAGCAGCAGGGATATAGTGCCACAGTCAGCGGCAGGTGGTGGTGTAGTGCCACAGTCAGCAGCAGGTGGATATAGTGCCACAGTCAGCGGCAGGTGGTGATAGGTCAGTCAGCAGCAGGTGGTGGTATAGTGCCACAGTCAGCAGGCAGGTGAGATATGCCACAGTCAGCAGGTGGTGGTATAGTGCCACAGTCAGCAGCAGGTGGTGTATAGTGCCACAGTCAGCAGGTGGTGGTGTAGTGCCACAGTCAGCGGTGTAGTGCCAGTCAGCAGCAGGTGGTGATATAGTGCCACAGTCACAGCAGGTGGTGCACAGCGCAGGTGTAGTGCCACAGTCAGCGCAGGTGGTGGTATAGTGCCACAGTCAGCAGCAGGTGGTGGTATAGTGCCACAGTCAGCAGCAGGTGGTGTAGTGCCACAGTCAGCAGCAGGTGGGATATAGTGCCACAGTCAGCGGTGGGTGAAAGGCCAGTCAGCAGGTGGTGGTGTAGTGCCAGCCAGTGCAGGTGGTGGTGTAGGTACCACAGTCAGCAGCAGGTGGTGGTGTAGTGCCACACAGAGGCAGGTGGTATAGTGCCACAGTCAGCAGCAGGTGGTGATATAGTGCCAGTCAGCGGCAGGTGGTGGTGTGCCACAGTCAGCAGCAGGTGGTGGTAGTGCCACAGTCAGCAGCAGGTGGTGATATAGGTGCCACAGTCAGCAGCAGGTGGTGGTGTAGGCCACAGTCAGCAGCAGGTGGTGCAGGTGCCACAGTCAGCAGCAGGTGGTTGTATAGTGCCACAGTCAGCAGCAGGTGGTGGTATAGTGCCGTCAGCGGCAGGTGGTGGTGTAGTGCCACAGTCAGCAGCAGGTGGTGGTGTAGTACCACAGTCAGCAGCAGGTGGTGGTGTAGGGCCCACAGTCAGCAGCAGGTGTGTATAGTGCCAGCTGCAGCAGGTGATATAGTGCCACAGTCAGCAGCAGGTGGTGGTATAGTGCCACAGTCAGCGGCAGGTGGTGTAGCCACAGTCAGCAGCAGGTGGTGATATAGTGCCAGTCAGCGGCAGGTGGTGGTGTGAGTGCCACAGTCAGCAGCAGGTGGGGGCGGGGGGTGTAGGCCACAGTCAGCGGTGGTATAGTGCCACAGTCAGCGGCAGGTGGTGGGGTATAGTGCCACAGTCAGCGGTGGTGGTGTAGTGCCACAGTCAGCGGCAGGTGGTGAAAACAGTCAGCGGCAGGTGGGGTATAGTGCCACAGTCAGCGGCAGGTGGTGATATAGTGCCACAGTCAGCAGCAGGTGGTGGTGTAGTGCCAGTCAGCAGCAGGTGGTGATGACAGCGGCAGGTGGTGGTATAGTGCCACAGTCAGCAGCAGGTGGTGGTATAGTGCCCGAGTCAGCGGCAGGTGGTGGTATAGTGCCACAGTCAGCAGCAGGTGGTGGTGTAGTGCCAGGGAGGTGGTGGCCGGTCAGCGGCAGGTGGATATAGTGCCACAGTCAGCGGCAGGTGGTGATATAGTGCGTCGCGGCGGGTTAGTGCCCAGTCAGCGGCAGGTGGTGGTATAGTGCCACAGTCAGCGGCAGGTGGTGATATAGTGCCACAGTCAGCAGCAGGTGGTGTTAGTGCCTCAGTCAGCAGCAGGTGGTGTAGTGCCACGTCAGCAGCAGGTGGTGGTGAGTGCCAGATCGGCGGCAGGTGGTGTATAGTGCCACAGTCAGCGGCAGGTGGTGATTGATCAGCAGCAGGTGAGTGCCACAGTCAGCAGCAGGTGGTGGTGTAGTGCCACAGTCAGCAGCAGGTGGTGGTGTAGTGCCACATCCGGCAGTGGTGATATAGTGCCGATCAGCGCATGGTGGTGTAGTGCTGATCAGCAGCAGGTGGTGGTGTAGTGCCACAGTCAGCAGCAGGTGGTGATATAGTGCACAGTGGCAGGTGGTGATATAGTGCACAGTCAGCAGCAGGTGGTGGTGTAGTGCCACAGTCAGCGGGTGTGGTGTAGTGCCACAGTCAGCAGCAGGTGGTGGTGTAGTGCCACAGTCAGCAGCAGGTGGTGATATGGTGCCTGATCAGCAGCAGGTGGTGATATAGTGCCACAGTCAGCAGCAGGTGGTGTGGTGCCACAGTCAGCGGCAGGTGGTGATATGTGCCCGTCAGCGGCAGGTGGTGATAGTGCCACAGTCAGCAGCAGGTGGTGGTGTAGTGCCACAGTCAGCAGCAGGTGGTGGTGTAGTGCCACAGTCAGCAGCAGGTGGTGGTGTAGTGCCACAGTCAGCGGGGTGGTGATATAGTGCCACAGTCAGCAGCAGGTGGTGGTGTAGTGCCACAGTCAGCGGCAGGTGGTGGTGGTGCCACAGTCAGCAGCAGGTGGTGGTGTAGTACCGATCAGCAGCAGGTGGTGGTATAGTGCCACAGTCAGCAGCAGGTGGTGGTATAGTGCCACAGGTGGCAGCAGGTGGTGATATAGTGCCACAGTCAGCGGCGGTGGTGGTGTAGTGCCTGATCAGCAGCAGGTGGTGTGTAGTGCCACAGTCAGCAGCAGGTGTTGCCTGGGCAGGTGGTTGAGTGGTGCAGCGGCAGGTGGTGTGTGATATCAGCAGCAGGTGGTGGTATAGTGCCTGATCAGCAGCAGGTGGTGGTTATCGGGTGTAGTGCCACAGTCAGCGGCAGGTGGTGTGTCCACAGTCAGCAGGTGGTGATATAGTGCAGTCAGCAGCAGGTGGTGATATAGTGCCACAGTCAGCAGCAGGTGGTGGTGTAGTACCACAGTCGGCAGCAGGTGGTGATATAGTGCCTGATCAGCAGCAGGTGGTGATATGTTGCAGTCAGCGGCAGGTGGTGGTGTGGTGCCACAGTCAGCAGCAGGTGGTGGTATAGTGCCTGATCAACGCAGGTGGTGATGGTGCCACAGTCAGCGCAGGTGTATGTGCCGATCAGGGGTGGTGGTGTGTGCCACAGTCAGCAGCAGGTGGTGGTATAGTGCCACAGTCAGCAGCAGGTGGTGATATAGTGCCACAGTCAGCAGCAGGTGGTGATATAGTGCCACAGTCAGCAGCAGGTGGTGGTATAGTGCCACAGTCAGCAGCAGGTGGTGATATAGTGCCACAGTCAGCAGCAGGTGGTGGTGTAGTGCAGTCAGCAGCAGGTGGTGGTATAGTGCCACAGTCAGCAGCGGGTGGTGATATAGTGCCACATCAGCGGCAGGTGGTGGTATAGTGCAGTCAGCAGCAGGTGGTGGTATAGTGCCACAGTCAGCTAGCAGCAGGTGGTGGTATAGTGCCAGATCAGCGGATGGTGGTGTGTACCACAGTCAGCAGCAGGTGGTGGTGTAGTGCAGTCAGCAGCAGGTGGTGGTGTAGTGCCACAGTCAGCAGCAGGTGGTGGTGTAGTCCACAGTCAGCCAGGTGGTGGTGTAGTACAGTCAGCAGCAGTGGTGATATAGTGCCACAGTCAGCGGCAGGTGGTGGTGTAGTGCCACAGTCAGCGGCAGGTGGTGATATAGTGCCACAGTCAGCGCAGGTGGTTGTATAGTGCCACAGTCAGCGGCAGGTGGTGGTGTAGTGCCACAGTCAGCGGGTGGTGATATAGTGCCACAGTCAGCAGCAGGTGGTGATATAGTGCCAGTCAGCAGCGGTGGTGGTGTAGTGCAGTCAGCGGCAGGTGGTGGTGTAGTGCCACAGTCAGCAGCAGGTGGTGGTGTAGTGCCACAGTCAGCAGCAGGTGGTGGTGTAGTGCCACAGTCAGCAGCAGGTGGTGATATGGTGCCACAGTCAGCGGCAGGTGGTGGTGTAGTGCCACATCAGCGGCAGGTGGTGATATAGTGCCACAGTCAGCAGCAGGTGGTGGTATTGTGCCACAGTCAGCAGCAGGTGGTGGTATTGTGCCACAGTCAGCAGCAGGTGGTGGTATTGTGCCACAGTCAGCAGTAGGTGGTGGTGTAGTGCCACAGTCAGCAGCAGGTGGTGGTATTGTGCCACAGTCAGCAACAGGTGGTGGTATAGTGCCTGCAGTCAGCGGCAGGTGGTGGTATAGTGCCACAGTGGCAACAGGTGGTGGTATGGTGCCACAGTCAAGCAGCAGGTGGAGTGGTACTTGAGTGCCACAGTCAGCCACTTGGAGTGGTGGTGTGGTGCACAGTCAGCAACAGGTGGTGGTGTGCCTACAGTCAGCAACAGGTGGTGGTATAGTGCCACAGTCAGCAGCAGGTGGTGGTGTGGTACCACAGTCAACCAGCAAGTGGTGGTGTAGTACCACAGTCAGCAGCAGCAAGGTGGTGGCCCATGCCACAGTCAGCAGCAGGTGGTGGTGTAGTACCACAGTCAGCAGCAAGGTGGTGGTATAAGTGCACGATCAGCAGCGGGTGGTGGTGGTGGTGTAGTGCCACAGTGCTTAACCAGGTGGTGGTGTGATACCTGATCAGCAGCAGGTGGTGGTATAGTGCCAGTCAGCAGCAGGTGGCGCGCTGGGTGCGGGTGGACCCGGCAGGTGACCACACGCAGGTATGATGCGCCTCACGGTCACAAGGTCGCCGAGAGTGGATGGCCTACTTTTTTAAATGCGTCTCATACTGCGTTTCACTTTCGGTTTATTGTCTGGCTCTCGGCCCGTTGTCCTCTCGGCCCGGTGTTTCACTCTCGATGGTCTGTGACTCTACAAAGAGGTGGTCCCCCTCATAGTACTGAATATAAACCTTCCTTCCTCATGATGACCTGTACGACCCTCAACATAGAGCTAGTGAACTAAAACAGCTGACAGTGACACAGTTAACACTCCGCCAGTCATGTGGATGGGAGGTGGGTGGGGGAGGTGGGGTGGAGGTGCCGCTGTGTACTATTTCTGTAACACCCGGGGATCAGAGTAACTGCTGAGGAGGGTAACTGACAGGGAAGGGGGGTGGAGTGGATAGGGAGGTTGGGGAGCCTGGATGGGGCAGGTAAGAGGGGATGGGCCTTGAGCCTCTTGTGGTGAAAGATGGTCAAAGGGAGGAGGAGGAGGAGGAAGAAAGTGGGTCTGGAACTCTTGGGTGATGTAGATGAGTCTTGGATAAGGATCTAATTTCCCGGATGAATAGTTCCCGAGTAATGAGGTGAGGAGGTCTGGGTGTCAAGAGGAGGAACAGGTCTGGGCGTCAAGAGGAGGAGGAAGAAGAGGTCTGGGCGTCAAGAGGAGGAAAGAAGAGTCTGGGCGTCAAGAGGGAGGAGGTCTGGGTGTCAAGAGAGAGGAGGAAAGAAGGTCTGGGCGTCAAGAGGAGGAAAGAAAGAGGTCTGGGCGTCAAGAGGAAGAAGGAGTCTGGGCGTCAAGAGGAAGAAGAGGTCTGGGCGTCAAGAGGAGGGAGGAGGTCTGGATGTCAAGAGGAGGAGAAAGAGGTCTGAGGCGTCAGAAAAGGAAAGAAAGAGGTCTGGGCGTCAGAAGGGAAAAGGAGTCTGGTCGGGTCAAGAGGAGGAGGAAGAAGAGGTCTGGGCGTCAAGAGGAGGAGGAGGAGGTCTGGGTGTCAAGAGGAGGAGGAAGAAGAGGTCTGGGCGTCAAGAGGAGGAGGAGGAGGTCTGGGAGTCAAGAGGAGGACCTTGGAGGGTGTACTGAGGACCCTGCCTATAGAAGATGTCCTCCTGGCTTTAAGTCACAGGAGCATCTAGTGATGGAGTGGTGTTAGAGTGATCAATATTTAACTCCCTCTCCCTTCCTCTCTCCCCCTCCCACACTCTCTCCCTCCCTCCCACACACTCTCCAACAACCCCGCCTACAAGTAATTTACAATCCTGCTTATAAACACGTCAGTACCCCACCAATACTTAACACTATATCCACTTGTAACCTCAGAACCGAACCCACACACACATGAGAATCCTTATCCATCCACATATATTACAGAACCTCACCCACATATCAGAACCCCACATACAGCTCCTCTACACACACTACCACCCCGCCCAACCCGATCTCTAGTCCGATCTTTCCCTCAGGATATTCCTCTCCAGGCGACCACAACCTAACGGGGTAACCAAGCTCGAAGGTCGACCCGGGTAACTGGATACCAATCTTTCCCGCACAGCCAAGGAAGTCTCTGTTGAGGAGATCATTACACACACACACACACACACACACACACACACACACACACACACACACACACACACAACGCATTAGAGCTATAAGATCGTCACTTATTGTACCTATCATCACTACCACCACCACCTCTACGTCGTCGTCGTCGGGTCCTGAAGGTGAAACTGGTTCTTTAAGAGAGCTACTGCGACACTCATAGACTACCCCGTGTCCTGTTTTATACTGAGTTCTCTTCTTCATCTTCTTCTTCTTGTTTTTCATTTCTTCTTCGTCTTCTTTCTTGTTCTGTTCACCTGTATGCTCACCTGTATGTTCTGTTCACCTATATGTTCACTTGTATGTTCTGTTCACCTGTATGTTCTGTTCACCTGTATGCTCACCTGTATATAAAAGACTGTCTTCTAGTCCTCAAGGCAATTAGACTGAACCTGTACGATTAATTAGGCTAATTAACTCTTCGGGACAAACGGAGAGACGGGTGAATGGACAAACGAACGGACAGGTAGACGGACGGGTGAATGGACGGACGAACAGACAGGTGGACGGACGGACAGACTTATCAATATATATCCCTCAATAACGGACACATAACAACACTCAACACAAACATACTAACAACCACTCAAATTGTATCCCCCAAATTTCCCATAAAAAATTTACCTCTTGTCACTAGAAAGTTTCCCCTGGCATAATAATAAACCAAAATGACCACCTCAAGCATCAGCCGGAACCTTGCTAACCCAACCACTTAAAACTCATGATTTTGTTACGTGTCGACCAATCACAAGTCTTGCTATACAAACATTTCCCTTTCACTCTTACGTGTAGTGTAGTTCTCACCAGCCGACACAGATGGCGCTACCTTCCTTCACAGACATCAAAGAGAAGTCTGTGTATACGTTAATCTTTTCCCCTTCAGGCTGTATTAATATTCCACGATACAAGACCGACACACACACACACACACATCAAGTAAGTTACATGTAAAATCATATCACATAAACATCAACACTCTCTATGTAATAACACTCCCGTACAGTTGACTACAGCACTTGCTCACACTGCCGCGTCACCTGTCATTAATCATTAACCAGGTAAGTGTCCTCCAGCGCCACTCTCTATAACAGTGAACACGAGACTACACGGAGAATATATCAGAGAACCAAATATGGGGTGGGGGCAGCGGGGGGGCGGGCGAGGACGGGGGCGGGACGAGGGGGCGAGGACGGGGGGCGGGGGCGAGGACGGGGGGGCAGGGACAGGAGGGGGGGGCGAGGACGGGGGGGAGGAGGGGGCGAGGAGGGGGCGAGGAGGAGGGGGGCGAGGAGGGGGCGAGGACGGGGCGAGGACGGGGAGAGCGAGGACGGGGGGCAGGACGGGGGGCGAGGACGGGGGAGGGGCGAGGACGGGGGAGGGGGCGAGGACGGGGAGGGGCGAGGACGGGGGGAGGGAAGGACGGGGAGGCGGAGGACGGGGGGAGGCGAGGGACGGGGGGAGGGGCGAGGACGGGGAGGGGCGAGGACGGGGGAGGGGAGGACAGGGGGAGGCGGAGGACGGGGGGAGGCGAGGACGGGGAGGCGGGGGGGGAGGCGAGGACGGGGGCGGGGACGGGGGGCAGGGCGGGGGGGGGCGAGGACGGGGGGCGAGAACGGGGAGGCGAGGACAGGGGAGGTGAGAATTGGGATGGGAAAGAGAAAACAGGGGAGGGGATGCGAGGACGGGAGCAATAACGGTAAGGTGTCAGGTAGGGGGATGGGGAAGGAGGGGGGGGGAGGGGGCAGTGCCTCATTAAGTAACAACTAGTCACTCTCCCTCGGCGTGTCCTTCACATTCTCCTCGACGCAGTACAGATTACATCACTACTAACCTAACCTAACCTAACCTAACCTAACCTAACCTAACCGAACCGAACCGAACCGAACCGAACCGAACCGAACCAAACCTAACCTAACCTAACCTCTCTCTGTCAAGTGTGTTACTGCCCTTTCCACACACACCATACACACAGGCTTACACTACTGATGGCTGGTTGAAGGTGCTGTTAGTGTCTCCTGAGCTTACCTGATTTAAGTGGATGTTGACAAGTAGGTTCTAAACAGCCCTGGACACGAGGCCACCTGATGGATGTCCCTGAAGGCTTGTGTCCGTGTGTTGATTCTACCTGTATCGCTAACACACATAATTGCATAATAATAACATACATAACACACACTAACCAGGACTTACTACCCATTACATACAGCTCAACAGCAGGAGAGTAAACTAGTATATATCATTCATCCTTCACTATATACCTCAACAAACTCACATAATAGACTAAATTGCTCCAGATACGTGAGCTCTTAATTAACCCTCTACGACAACCTTCCTCTACTTTTACTTCGGGAACAAATTTAATGGTCGTGAACTTGTGGATTTACCTAACCTAACCTAACCTAACCTAACCTAACCTAACCTAACCTAACCTAACCTAACCTAACCTAACCCAACCTAACCTAACCTAACCCAACCTAACCCAACCCAACCCAACCCAACCTAACCTAACCTAACCTAACCTAACCTAACCTAACCTACCTTGGGACAACTATTGACGAGCTAGTGTTTACAGTGAGGTGGTTTGTTTACCTAATGTCTTCGTCTGGTTAGATCAACAGTGTGTATGTTAAGCCTCGCCTTCTGTGTGCCCTGTTGCCCCACTACACACACTTGTTTAATTAGAACGTACACATGTTCTCTCTCTCTCTCTCTCTATCGCTTTCTCTCTCTCTCTCTCTCTCTCACACACACATCAACAAGTACCTTGAACTATCAACTTTTGAGACCTAAGTTGAAGACTGTTTGCCTTGATTACGATGAAACCTGCATGACAGAGAGGGTGAGGGGAGGAGAGAAAAGGAGGGAGGGAGACAGGGAGGAAAGGGAGGGAGGGAGGGAGACAGGAAAGTGAGTGAAGATGACAGTAAAAAACGAGTTGGAGAGGAGAAAGGGCGGGCTGGCTGGCTGTCTGTCTAAGGGAGCTAGTGGGCTGAGTGGCGGGTTGGCGGACTGGTGGGCGAGTTGGCGGGCTGGTGGGCGGGCTATCTGGCGGCTGGGATAGGTTCCTCAAGTCACAACACAGGTAGCAGGACGTTAGAGTCGCGTATGTGTTATGTATCACGACAACCGACGCCCTACACTTCCGCCACCAGATATTAAGTGGAATCAAGATAACAGCCTGTGTGTGACGTCCTGCCCTCACCACCTGCAGATGTTTGGGTCTTTTTCTTCACTTTGAAATTTTTATGGAGTTTCAGATTTTGTTTTTATGGAGTTTCAGATTTTTTTTATGGAGTTTCAGATTTTTTTATGGAGTTTCCGATTTTTTATGGATTTTCAGATTTTTTATTGAGTTTCGGATTTTTTTTATTGAAGTTTCAGATTTTGGCTTCACATTCGATTACGTTGAAAATAACATCATAGGTAAGGTGATTCCTCGGTAGATGGAGTTCGGTAAGTGTGAGGTGACAAGTACAATTTACGGTTTTCTTTGAGTGACATTAAGAAAATACCAGAAATTCTTAGACATTATACAAGAGTTTAATAATAAGGTCCAGGTAATATATTCAGCCATTGTTATAAGACTTTAAGACGTTTTACTTAAGTCTGGTAACACTGATGACCACACAGACAGTCTGTACACAATATTGACCGTGACCTCTGACCCTGTACAATATCGACCATGACCTCTGACCCCGTGAATCCAAAATAATAATTATGTAGTTCTCTGATTGGTGGATTAGGATGAAGACTGGCAAGTTTGTCATAGACCTCACAAGGGTTATCACACACACACACACACACACACACACACACACACACACACACACACACACACACACTTATATATACAAACAGAAACAATTTTATACAATGTTATCACAGCTTCGTGCCGACGTCTACTACCTGGTCTAGCTAGGTCCAAGGTTGCCACTCTATCCTGCCTCCTGACCGTCCCCTCTATCCTGCCTCCTGACCGTCACTATTCCGCCTCCTGACCGTCACTATCCCGCCTCCTGACCGTTACTCTATCCCGCCTCCTGACCGTCCCTCTATCCTGCCTCCTGACCGCCACCCTATCCTGCCTCCTGACCGTCTCTCTATCCCGCCTCCTGACCGTCACTCTATCCTGCCTCCTGACCGCCTCTATCCCGCCTCCTAACCGTCCCCATATGGCGTAAGTAGGCCGTTCTCCCGCCCTCACTCACGCCCACACGCCCATACTAAACGACATTAATTCTCCAAGTGTACTTTTATACACCAGACGCCCAATGATACACCCTCATGGATATAAAACTACACCTATACTACACCCTCACGCCCCTGTTACACCCTCATGATTATGTCACACCCACACTACACCCTCACGCCCCTGTTACACCCTCATGATTATGTTACACCCACACTACACCCACACTACACCCTCAGTACACCTCAATATACACAGACTCACAACCCACCTAGGACTTGCCCCAATCCATCCGTCACTAGTTAATACACATCATTATCTCTATCATTATATCTCTATCATTATCTTTCTATTATTATATCTCTATCATTATATCTCGATCATTATATCTCTAAATCATTATCTCTATCATTATATCTCTATCATTATATCTCTAAATCATTATATCTCTATCATTATATCTCTATCATTATATCTCTATCATTATCTCTCTGTCAGTGAACCATAAATATATGTTAGGTGTAATAATATTTTGATAGTGACAGCTTAAAGTCACACACACACACACACACACACACACACACACACACACACACACACACACACACACACACACACACACACACACACACACACACACACACACACACACACACACACCATCAGCTCGTTCTCTCGTTTTTACTGGTGGCATCCAACCATTGTATCAAGGTATCAGTTGTACCGTGTATGTATGTATGTATGTATGTATGTATGTATGTATGTATGTATGTATGTATATTTTTATGTACAGTATATGCTCTACGTACGCTTTAGTCCTTCTATAATAACGTAACATAACAAATCTCACCACTACAGCAAATTGTCTCACGCATTCATAAAATTACCGTCTCACCTGGCCACCTCACCTGCGACACTACCCAACCACCTTTCCCACACTAAAACTCTACCTAAGCCCATCAAGTTCCCTTTTGTTACGTATAATATTTCAGGGTCATCTTGTGTCACTCTAGAGGGTCACCGTTTCTATTGGGAGTCAAGTACCTGGAAAATTGTCCGGGAATAATTTTGAATAATTTTTTAATATATATTTTTTTTAATAAGTGTTAAGTGAGGCAGGTGTTATATTATTATGGGTACTCGTGTTACTGGTAGACCTGTGATGGGGACCTGTGATAGGGACCTGTAACGGGAATCTGTAATGGGAACCTGTAACGGGAACCTCTGACGGGGACCTGTACTAATTACTGATTATATAAATATAATTTTTAATGTATTCGTATTTTATTGTTATTTTTCACGTTCGTATATCAACAAAGATCAACTTTACTCAGACGCAAAGGAGAAAATTTCGATATAAACTGATTATATCATTAACCATTGTCACTGTTCGTTTCATTTCGTTATGTTTTTTTTTAACATCAGCTGCCCCTTAAATGTGTACAGTGAAGCCCCCTCCCCTCCCCCCACACACACGCACACACAGTACTACCTACGACCTAATATACACAGCCACTCAACCCACTTTCCGTTTTCTATGACCTTCTGCATTTCATTTTCTTCGTCCCAGAAAGTCGTTGATCCAGCTATTGTCTCATTGTGCACAGACGGGTCAGAGATGGGGGCAACGGAGGGGCAGGTGGGGACGGAGGGGGAGAGGTCACTGAGAAGGGGTTGGGTGGTGAGAGAGAGTCTGGGTGTGACAGCGTAGTGGAAGAGGTGAGAAGGAGGGTGGGGATGGAGGGAGGGTAGGGACGGAGGAGGGAGGGATAGGGACGGAGGAGGGAGGGATAGGGACGGAGGAGGGGTAGGGACGGAGGGAGGGGTAAGGGACGGAGGAGGGTAGGGACGGAGGAGGGAGGGATAGGGACGGAGGAGGGAGGGTAGGGACGGAGGAGGGAGGGGTAGGGACGGAGGAGGGAGGGTAGGGACGGAGGAGGAGGGAGTGAGGACGGAGGGAGGGAGGGAGGTGAGGGACGGAGGAGGAGGGTGGGGACGGAGGGAGGGAGTAGGGGTTGGAGGGGAGGGTAGGGACGGAGGGAGATGGGATAGGGATGGAGGAAGGGTGGGGATGGAGGAGGAGCCAGGACGGAGGAGGGAGGGACTAGGGACGGGGAGGGAGGAGTACAGGGACGGAGGAGGGAGGGTAGGGACGGAGGAGGGGCAAGGGATGGAGGAGGGAGGGAGGTAGGGACGGAGGAGGGAGGATAGGGACGGAGGAGGAGGGATGAGGACGGAGGAGGAGGGTAGGGACGGAGGAGGGAGGGATAGGGACGGAGGAGGGAGGATAGGGACGGAGGAGGAGGGTAGGGACGGAGGAGGGTAGGGACGGAGGGAGGGTAGGGACGGAGGAGGGAGGGGTAGGGATGGAGGATGGAGGGAAGGGAGGGATGATGGTAGAGACGAGAGTGACAACATTTGCTTCATCGTCTTCTTGTTAACACGTAAAAACACATCCCTTCTCCAGTGCCACCACGAGCACTGGGCAGCGCCTGGCACTTCCCTCCCTCCCGGTATGATTTGTTTATGGAGGCTAAGCCAGGCGAACGATCACCAGCCTTCTCCCTATGAGGAATAAGTTACTGTCCGTTGCAGATTCTTACACGGACATTATTAAGCCAGACCTCTGCCTCACCCAGGTGCCCTAACACCAGGTCTACTGCAGGACCTTCTGCTGTAGTGTATCACGTCTCTCTGTTTCTGACAAGACATTTATTAGTAATAGTATTAAACGCTGGTGATCATTGTGAACGGTGAGAGTTATGTGATGTGTCCTTGAGAAGGTACCGGGGGGGGCTAACCTTAACCTCCCCCAACAAGGACAGCAACACCATAAACATAAATAGACGGGTGACATCTTCAAGTGACAGAGGTAACAGACAGATAGTGTAGGAGGACCAGACGAGGTTCCTGCGGCACCGTCGACAGCTACTTCCCAGAAGATGCGCCAGAGGAGGCCCGGCAGGTAAGGTCGCCTTCTACGCCTCAACAAGTGCCGCACCGTCCCTCGCCTCTCACGTCTTCTTTCACTCCACACAACAATGTTCCCACCTTGTGAAATGGACTCGAGGTTGTGTGAACAGTTTCAGAGGAACTGATTTACTAATGTTTCAGCGTCCCACCCCACCAGTGTCCTGCACAGGCAGCGTCCCACCCCACCAGTGTCCTGCACAGGCAGCGTCCCACCCCACCAGTGTCCTACACAGACAGCGTCCCACCCCACCAGTGTCCTACACAGGCAGCGTCCCACCCCACCAGTGTCCTACACAGGCAGCGTCCCACCCCACCAGTGTCCTACACAGGCAGCGTCCCACCCCACCAGTGTCCTACACAGGCAGCGTCCCACCCCACCAGTGTCCTACACAGGCAGCGTCCCACCCACCAGTGTCCTACACAGGCAGCCCCACCCCACCAGTGTCCTACACAGGCAGCGTCCCCCGCTCCACCAGTGTCCTGCACAGGCAGCGTCCCACCCCACCAGTGTCCTACACAGGCAGCGTCCCTGCCCTGGCAGTGTCCTGCACAGGCAGCGTCCCACCCCACCAGTGTCCTACACAGACAGCGTCCCACCCAGTGTCCTGCACAGGCAGCGTCCCACCCCACCAGTGTCCTACACAGGCAGCGTCCTGCCCTGGCAGTGTCGTGCCCTGTCCCACACAGCACCTGCCAGCACGACAATTAAGGAATTGGTGTCTGGGCTGCAGGGCAGACGAGAGAGGTGCGGTGGTGGGACGAGAACCCCTGCCCCTCACTGGTGCAGTAATAAGTTCAACAGGAAAGTGTCTGGTGAGCAGTAGAGGACAGTGGCAGTGAGGTAAAAAGAAAGATCTCGGCGACGACCTCGAGTTTAGGCCTAGGTGTCTTGTCACGGCCGACCACAGCCACAAAAACCTCCTGAGCGACTGGATTATAATATAACACCACAAGGCCGTAGTTGATGAGCTTTTACACCTACCATACAAGGCCACCATCTATGTTAGTGTCAGCTACAAGCGCTTCACATTACTACATGGTCGTAGCTCCAGATACACCGGAAACCCCACTTATAACAATAAGCGAGGTTTACCGAGAACTTTCACCTGAACAAAGCCACATATACCCAAGGCCTACAAGGCGTCTCACACTGCCCGCCAGGACACACACACACACTGTCCCTTTCACTGTCACACCTGCCTCCCGTCACACTCACCATATATCAACTTCAATTCCATACTGTCATTCCACTGTGTCCTCCTCACCACTCCACTCTCCCACAACACGTTAACAAGACCTGGATGTGTTAGTGACGGGAGTATGAGGACGTCTCCCAAGTCATATGTATACTAATATAATACACACTACCACAGCCACTATTCTGACGACCTAACCTCAACACTATACAACCACCATCATGCACCATCGACCTCAGATACCATCCACGAGGACCCAACCTAACCCTAACCACCACCACCACCACCATCGACCTCAGATACCATCCACGAGGACCTAACCTAACCTAACCTAACCTCCTTTCAGTATTTTTATTTTACCATTTAAATTCTACTAATTCAAATGTCTTATAAACACACCTGTCTGAACACCTGCTACCTGACGAAGTCGGAAACTGAATGATTATGAAAGTTTTATCCTTGTGAGTAAAGTCAGATGTAAAATTAAGATATAAGAATATGTCAAAAGATGTAAAAAAAAGGGGGGTGGGGGGGGTTGGAGAAGGGGGGGTTGGAGAAGGGGGGGAGGGGAGAAAGAGGGGGAGTGGATGGCAAAATATCAAGGCAAGTAATTCCACATCAAAAGACAATAAGCTGAGGTGTTTGGAGACGTTATGTGGAAACAATACAAAAGTCAGTTGTGTGTGTGTGTGTATGTGTATGTATGTGTGTGTGTGTGTGTGTGTGTGTGTGTGTGCGCGCGAGAGAGTGTCACATCAACACATCTCAACCACCACCACCACTACAACAACAACAACAAACCACACCATATAATCGAAACAAAAATCCCCCATAAAAATAATAAAAAAAATAAATAAAATCCATGGAATAAAAATACTGGAGCTACAACATGAGGCAGAAAAATCACGTAAGTTTTTAATGTTCAATTTTGGTTTAAGTTGGCCAGAAAATCACCAGTGTCGTATACGGGTGACAGGAACCATCATTAAAACACGTATACATTACTAATGGAGTCAAGGTGTTCAGATAAATAAAAACTTCTACTTTAATCTATAAGTTTAGTTTGGTTAGGTTAGGTTAGGTTTGGTTAGGTTAGGTGTGAGGAATGACTGCAACCTTAGTACTGACAGTCAGAAACCTACCCCCCCCCCGACCCCACCCCCCCCTTAATCCCCTCCTTACACAAAGGTCAATGAAAACTAATGCACAGTCTGTTCGCCTTTCCCCCCTGAACCACGAACCCTTCAGAGATTCAGACTCGTGAACCCGAAGCAGTAGACTGATACATTATTAGTCTGTACTATAGTGGACAAAAGTTCGCTCCCTCCAAAACTGAAGCAGTATCGACCCCAAATGAGACAAAACAGCACACCCGCACACAGTCAGGGTAAGTCAGTTCGGAGACTCATTCCTGTGACTCAGTTCCACCACAGGGAGCGAACTTTTGTCCACGATAGTACATAATTGCTTCGGATTCGTGAGTCTGAATCTCTCTAAAGGGTTCGTGGTTCAGAGGGAAGAGTCGAACAGAACGCGAGAGGTAACAGAAGGCAGTGAAGCGCTAACTTAACTCGAGGGTTAAAGTCATCATACTTAATTCATCGTACAAGATATTAAGCCATCGTACTCAAGGGATTAAATCATCGTACTCAAAAGATTAAGCCATCGTACTCAAGGGGGATTAAATCATCGTACTCAAGGGATTAAATCATCGTACTCAAAAGATTAAGCCATCGTACTCAAGGGGGATTAACTCATCGTACTCAAGAGATTAAGTCATCGTACTCAAGGGGATTAAGTCATCGTACTCAAGGGATTAAATCACCGTACTCAAGGGGGTTAAGAAACAAAGGTTGAATACGCCTCCAAGACCTGTAATTAACTCGACCAAGATGGTATTAAGACAGTCCTCTAGCCCTGACCTTTCTCACACACACACACACACACACACACACACACACTAAACTGCGCTACTCTGTTACTATCTATGTTATACAACGACCAAGAAATCTTTATACAGCGACTTTTCCCGTGAATGACCTTCTGGCTGGGGAAAGATAACAGAGGCTGCTGTCAGAGGCGGTGGTGATGGTGGTGGTGATGATGATGGTGGTGATGATAGTGGTGATGATAGTGAGATAAACGTCCCGGTGTCTAGATAAGGATGGAAATAAGAGACAGTAAACGATTCTCAAAGACAAGACAGTGAAAAAATAGTATTAAATCAGAGGAAGTTAACTTAATTCATCATTTACAGGTAAGACCAAAAGTACACTAGAATTCATTATTAATCACTGACAGACAGGTGTGGAAGAGGGGAGGGAGGGAGGGGACTAACAGGTATATAGTTCAATCAGTTTCAGGTAAAGTGACAAGATGGCCTAAATTATAAATAATATACAAGTTGAAAGCAATATGGGTAAAAATAAAGTAAATTAAAGGTGAATTATTGTCTTTAGTTTCTTGCATAACTTCCGCGTTTTAAAAAGACCTTCATTAAGATGCTAAGTGATGGGTCAGGGAAGAACAGGTAGATTCACTCACCTCACCTCAGTATCTCCCGGTCAGGTGTTGACGTGTGGTGATATCAACAAACACAAACAAACAATAACGTAAAGGTGGGAAAACATCACACTAACCCCACACACACACTTGAAGGATTCGAACCCACGACTCTGTAACTGGAAGGTGAGGGAACTTAAGATTGTATTTTACCTGGGATGATTAAAGTCCATTTGCGCCTGACCTTACCACAAGATACCAGGAAGTTAACATGGGGTGTGGAGGTAGTATGGAGGTAGTGAGGTGGTAGTGAGGTAGTATGGAGGTAGCAGGAGGTCATGACTGGAGTAATAATCCACAGTTGAGGTAGCACACTCGAGGCCAGTGTTGACAAACTTCACAGACTTCTTGAAGACCTCACTCTGGGTTCTTAAGATGACTCAAAAATTCACTATTGAGGACTACACCAACACGGCTCCTCCCTCCCTCCAACAATCGGTCTCTCTCACTCCTTCTCTCCCTCCCTCATTCCCTCATTCCTTCTCTTCCTCTCCGTCTCTCTCTCACACCTATCCCTGTCTCTCCCCCCCCCTCTCTCACTCCTTCTCTCCTTCCCTCCCACTCTTTCCGTCCCTACCATTAATCATGTCAAGTATCGCTACACAATAGACTGTAGGAGTATAAGCGAGGCCACAGTTCACCGTCAGAAGGGTTACCACCTCTTTATCTCTACTATTTTGCATACCTTCTATATGATCGTTTTCCCGGAGCCTACAGGTGAGTTTCAGAGCCCTGTCTTGATTACAGGTGTAGCTCATGTTAACTTTGAAACGCGTGGTGATTGTTTTTAATTATATGTTATTTTGTATTTTTTTTTTTTACCAGTTTGAGAGCGAAGTTTTTCCCCCATTCTCACTTACAACAGCCAGGGTCTATTTACTTCTTGTGTTGCTCAGATATTACGAAATTTAAACGAGTCAAGACAAGAGATTGAAATGTTTACCAAAATAGAAGTGATAAAAATCGAATCTTTATTTTTAAACGTAAAAGCAATATTTGAGGACAAGTCAACAAAGAAACGAGTTATTCTCTCCCACACATAATTAGGTAAACACAACAGCGATATTGTCATTCTCTCACAGTCTCATGTTTACACCCACGTTACTGCTGCTTGTTGTTCCGTACAGGTGAGATACTGACTACCTTAACACACCTCTACATTAAGCCACACACGTTCTGGCAAAAGTGACTCTACTTAACACACCTGACGAAGCACCACCTTATCTCCACCTTCCTGTAATTATGTCACCAAAACACCTCATTATTCCTGTCATTTAACACCTGACAACCTTACCTGATCTTTCACTGAACATTTTTATTTTTTATTTATTCAGAAAAAAGAAACACGATTGTAAGACACGTGTAAGATGTTGGGACGACACACACACACACACACACACACACACACACACACACACACACACACACACACACACACACACACACGTAAAATAACCACCCCAAGGAGAACGTGTTTTATTGTTCGCTTGATGTTCACGATTATAAAAGGTTTGCACTACATGATAATCGTTACACAAAACCTAACCTAACCAAACTTAACTTAAATTCACTTAAATCAATAAAAAAACACTTACCATATTAATCAAAACAAATACACTAGAGTCTTTATCATTCCGGTAGTCGTCAAAAATGTTTATGTAACCTGGACCAACACCCACCACGTGACGCAGATGTAAACAGTGTTAGTCAAAGTACCTGAGGGTTGGCGACCACAGTCCTCCACTCTATTTAACTATCAGTCAAATTCAAAGTACCTGAGGGTTGGCGACCACAGTCCTCCACTTTATTTAACTCTTATAATACGGTAAAATATAATTATATATATTATTAAACAAAAAATGTAAAAAAAATAATAATATGATGATAATTTTTGAAGTTATATTAAGTGATGAAGGAAAATTTACCCCAAACATTAAAATGATTCTGTTTTATTTAAGATGTAATTTGCTGTCATAACTAAACAATGCCTTGGTTAGGTTAGGTTAGGCTAGGTTAGGTTAGTAATGATGCAATTATGATTATCTACAAGAGAGTATAGTTTTTTTTGGGGTACATATCTCTCTCTCTCTCTCTCTCTCTCTCTCTCTCTCTCTCTCTCTCTCTCTCTCTCTCCTTTTATATATCAACACTTTACGTTTATCTCTACACCAAAATGTTCAACACATGATAAAAATTAACGTAATACCCGCGAAGGTCATTACCCAGGTAGAGTATTTTGGGTAGAGATGAGGGGCATCTCTTAGTGAGGAAGGGAAGAGGACAGCCTCAGAGTGGCAGGCGAGTCTCTGGTTAGGGCCGGTGACTTGTAACCTGTGAGGATGACAACTGTTCCTCCCTCATGTTGTTTACACCTCACTCTACCACTCATATAATTTACACTGTCACCTTGTTTACCTCACCTTGTTTACCTCACCTTGTTTACCTCACTTGTTTACCTCACCTTGTTTACCTCACCTTGTTTACCTCACCTTGTTTACCCTCACATGGAAGCTAAACTGAACGAGGCCACAGTACACGCCTTAAGGTCCCCACCACAACAACTGCGCCAGGACGAGAAGTAGCATCGCCTGACGTTCCCTTCCATCTCTGTATAATAAACGTTCCTCGACGTACGCCAGACTAACGTTCGCCACCTCCCTTCCATCCTGCAACACGTGACTAACCTAACCTAACCTAACCTAACCTAACCTAACCTAACCTAACCTAGCCTAGCCTAACCTAACCTAACCTAGCCTAGCCTAACCTAACCTAACCTAACCTAACCTACCCCAGTCATCCCCCCTCCCCCCAGTCTCTACTCTAGTCTACCTTGAGTGACGTCAGGAAATTTATATTTTTTTCCCCCAGGATGGAACAATGAAGTGAATTTTCCTCCAACACAATGTAAACTAACTTCCCAGTAAACCTTTATTATCCTGTCCTATAAAAACAAAAACACGTGTAAACTCCGTCACTCACACGTGTAAACTCCGTCACTCACACGTGTAAACTCCGTCACTCACACGTGTAAACACAATCACTCACACGTGTAAACACCGTCACTCACATAGTTCTTGGAGGCGTAACACGTACTAGACAATTATATGATTCGTCACTTATATATAATGCCTTCCGTCACTCACACCTCATAATCCTTCCGTCACTCACACCTCACAATCCCTCCGTCACTCACACCTCACAATCCCTCCTTCACTTACACCTCATAATCCCTCCGTCACTCACACCTCACAATCCCTCCGTCACTCATACCTCATAAACCCTCTGTCACTCACGCTACATAGTCCCTGTCATTCATACATAATTCCTCAGTCACTCACAGATAAATTCGTCTTAGAGTGACCGTAAGTTACTCAGGCGTGAGGGACCGCGTCAATGAGTCAGCAGTTTAGGTATGATGTAACCGGGCCATTTTCTTGTGATGACGAACCATCAGATGATTGAACAATTGAACAAAAATGTAAAACTACAATTGAACAGACATGAGAATTGAGGGTAAAACGACAGACAGACAGACAGACAGACAGACAGACAGACAGACAGACAGACAGATAGATAGATAGATAGATAGATAGATAGATAGATAGATAGATAGATAGATAGATAGATAGATAGATAGATAGATAGATAGATAGATAGATAGATAGATAGATAGATAGATAGATAGATCAATTTTACGTATCCAGAAATTCAGCAAAATATTTCTCATTATTAACATAAACTCAGAAATACTTAACGTAATATTTCCCAGTACGAAAAATTTGGAAAAAATAAACATCAAGCAATATTTCTCAACCATTTAATATTTCTCAGTAAGAACAAAAATTTAAGGAATTTTTTTTTTATTATGTGCGAAAGTCAAGGGAAATATCTGAGGTAGTTGTTTCCTTCTTACCCTACGAATTTTCCCCTTTCTAGTGTGTCACAGTTCAGGAAAGATTTGTACTAAGAATGATGAGACTGATGAATCTCTCTCTCTCTCTCTCTCTCTCTCTCTCTCTCTCTCTCTCTCTCATTCTTGTAAAGTTAGCCACCTCCTCCCCGCGTTTATTTCACTTGATGATTAAACACCGTGACACTACCTGGATGGATAAGGTTAGGTTAGGTTAGGTAAGGTTAGGTTAGGTTAGGGGAGGTTAATCTTCAGGTGATTTGCCAACATTGATCTTCAGTATTAAAACAAGACCTAAAGATGGATGGATGGATGGAAGAAGGTAGGGAGAGGGGAGAGAAGGAAGGAAGGAGAGGAGAGGAGAGGAAGGAGGAGAGAAGGAGGAAGAGAAGGAGGAGGTGATGTGCAGTGGTCTGGTGGGCACGATTCACGATGACGGTGATGACGTTAAAATCGCCCCCCTGCCTTCACTACCAACACCCACGTCACCCACAAACACCCTCACACAAACCTTCACCCCACACCCCTAAACACCCCTCCACCCACAAACACCCCTCACCCCCCCACCAACACCCCTAAACACCCCCCTCACCCCACAAACACCCCCTCACCCCACCAACACCCCACAAACACCCTCCTCACCCCACAAACACGGCCTAATCCCTCACCCCCCCCTACTATTGCTAAGCACCCAACCTAATCTAAGCATTAGAATTTAGGGCCCAGTCTTGTTGGTTCTTCTTATTGGGCCCCAGTCCTAAGAAGCCCTCGTTCCAATGAGTAAGGAACCTGATTCATTATGGTTAGGTTAGGTTGAGGGCTGGGACCTATTTGACTCAACACACACCCTGGCTGGTACAGGTGGCAGTGTTCCTCCTGGTCTCCATCTTGGCAACACACCACATACAGTACCACCGCCTCACAGTTCCTGTATGAGCCAGATACAACTAGTCCACCCACTACTGTACGTGCAGGACCTGATCGGTTGTTGAATGAATTTATTATTGTTATTACTACTACTCGTTGTAACTCTAGGACCGTCGAAATGATTGTACTGTATAAATATAAGAATAATAAATGTGTTTGTGTGTGTATGCGTGTGTGCCAGTGTGCGCGCGTGCGTACGCGTGTACACGTGCGTGCGCATGTGTCCGTGTACGCATGTATGTGTGTACGTGTTCGCGTATGTGTGTACGCGCGCGTGCGTGTGTTCGCGTGCGTGTGTTCGCGTGTGTGTGTACGCGTGCGTGTGTGTGTGTTTGTAACGGGTTCTCATTAGTCGTAATCACAATTCCTAAGAGGTGTGTGTAATGCTCAGATAAAGAAGGTCAGTCCAGAGACCGTGTCAGCCAGCAGTGTGGGGGAGAGGCCGGCCCTTCCCTTGGGTGCAAAGATGTACAGTCTAAATATGTAAATATTCTTTTCTTTTGTCTACCTGTATGTATCTCTCTCTCTCTCTCTCACTGTCCTACCACCCCCTACCACTACCACCCCCTACCACTACCACCCCCTACTACTACCACCCCGCCATAAATGTTGGTAACTCGCCCATGGCTCAGTTGTATGGTGCCATAACGGGGAGAGAACACGTTAAACCGCTATGCTTCTCTGGACCGTTGTCGTCCAAGTTTGGCTCTGGGCCGAGACTCACTAGCGTTCGCCGGCAAACTGTAAGACTGTTTACTTTTGCGTCCACTCCCACCTGTCGCTCACCTCGTCCGGTTCCCTCCACGTTGTCTTCACCAGCGATTTGATGAAGACTTCTTTTATTTCCAGTGACTTGATCATTTGTACTTAATCTCCGTAAGATATGAGATATATTTCAGGGTTATAATGAGTAGTGGTGTTGAGGTATGTTTAGTGTGAGTGTATGTGTTGAAGGGGATGGTCGAGGAGGGTGTAGTTTTAAGTGTGCATGTGTGTTAGCGAACGCGGTGCAGCAACAAACCTGAGTCATGACGGGAGAACCAACAGTGTGGCTCTTCTACTGCACCACCTCCCCCCTCCCCCCCCCCACTACCTGTACCTCACCCACTCTCTCTCTCTCTCTAACCTCCAAACCACCCTCTCCTCTCCTCTCCTCCACACCCGCTCTGCTCTAATACCGCTAACTCAACTTCACTCTTACACCAGTTATACTCACCATTTTTTTTCCATATTGGGACGACTTTCCTTCAAGGTATTCTAATCATTTTGGTATCATGAGAATAAAATGTTTCTCCATCACGGGATTCAGAAAGAAGCGGCGGTAAACACAGTCATTGGCGCCGTCGCTGGTTCATGTCTCTAACCCCCAACAATTTTGTAGCTTCCGTCACACATTTTTTTTTTTTGAGAAAGATAAGTTCCTCATCTTCAGTGGTGGTAAGAAAGGAGTATTTATCGATCTCCACACACTTAAGACCATCAGCTAGATAAATACATCACCTTGAGGTTGAGTAAGGACCAAAATAACCCAGTTATATCCGACACTGGCCTATAACACCCACAACACATTACTAATCCGCTCCTGTGACCGACAGCCTCCCAAGCCATTAATGACAATGAGGACGAGAGAGTTTGATTACTGATAAGACGTGGACAAAGAACACTGAAGGTCGTTTGCCAGAGCTCCTGTGTGTTGGTGAATGTCTTTCTCTGGTAAATGTCTCTCTCTCTCCTCTCTGGTAAATGTTTCTCTCTGGTAAATGTCTCTCTCTCCTCTCTGGTGAATGTCTCTCTCTGGTAAATGTCTCTCTCTCTCCTCTCTGGTAAATGTTTCTCTCTGGTAAATGTCTCTCTCTCCTCTCTGATAAATGTTTCTCTCTGGTGAGTGTCTCTCTCTCTCCTCTCTGGTGAATGTCTCTCTCTCTCCTCTCTGGTAAATGTCTCTCTCTCTCCTCTCTGGTAAATGTCTCTCTCTGTTAAATGTCTCTCTCCTCTCTGGTAAATGTTTCTCTCTGGTAAATGTCTCTCTCTCTCCTCTCTGGTAAATGTCTCTCTCTCCTCTCTGGTGAAATGTCCTCTCTCTCTCCTCTGGTAATGTCCTCTCTCCTCTGGAAAATGTCTCTCTCTCTCTCTCTCTGGTAAATGTCTCTCTCCTCTGGTAAGTGTCTCTCTCCTCCTGGTGAATGTCTGCCCTCCTCTGGTGAATGTCTTCTCTTCTCTGGTGAATGTCTCTCTCTCTCTCACGCGGGCAGATGGTCACTAAAGGGTTATCTCATAAAACAATTCTATCACTCGAGACAAATCCTTCTACAAGATATATTCTCTTGATCCTTCGCCAATTGTGGACTTTCCCTTTAGGACGACCTTTTGGACGACCCTTTCCCTTTTTGACATCCTTTCCTTTTTGGACATCCTTTCCCTTTTGACGACCCTTCCTTTTTGGACATCCTTCCTTTTTGACATCCCTTTCCTTTTTGGACGACCTTTCTTTTTGGACATCCCTTTCCTTTTGGACATCCTTTCCCTTTGACGACCCTTTCTTGGACGACCCTTTCCTTTTTTGGACATCCCTTCCTTTTGGACGACCCTTTCCTTTTGGACATCCCTTTCCTTTATCCTTTCCTTTTGGACGACCTTTCCTTTTGGATGACCCTTTCCTTTTGGACATCCCTTTCCCTTTTTGGACGACCTTTCCTTTTGGACATCCTTTCCCTTTTTGACATCCCTTTCTTTTGGACCCTTTCCCTTTTGATGACCCTTTCCTTTGGACATCCCTTTCCTTTTGGACGACCTTCCTTTTGGACATCCCTTTCCCTTTTTGGATATCCTTTGGACATCCTTTTTTTCGACTTCCCTTTTTTGGACATCCTTTCCTTTTGATATCCCTTTCCTTTTGGACGACCCTTTCCTTTTGACATTCTCTAAGGAAATCCAATTACGACAAGTAATTCTCTCGTATAATGTTAGATTAGGTTAGATTAGGTTAGTTGGATGGCTAATCTTAAGCGAAATAAGCTGGGGTGGAGATTCTTCATGAACCCCCCCATCCCCTTTGAGCTGTTTCACCTGTCAACACGAGTTCAGTTTCTTCTCTGCCACACCTGGGAGGAATGACTACACAGGTGAATGGAGTGTGACAGGTGACGTCTGGAAAATTGTCAAGGTGGCCAGTTGCGTCACCTTCTTGGTAACAGAGTCACGTGCACTCAGAACCACATTCCATCACTGTGTTTGGTTTACCTGAATCTGTGGTTAGGTTAGGTTAGGTTGGGTGAAGTTTTTGGTTAGGTAGGAAGGTTAGGTGAAGTTTTTGGTTTGGTTAGGTGGATTTTGGTTAGGTTAGGTTAGGTGCAGTTTTTGGTTTATATACCGTAATGCTGGTGTTCTGGATAAGATGTAAACTGTGTGTGTGTGTACAGCTTCCAGGGGCGGCCAATGCAAACCAGTCTTAAGATCTACGCGGTTATTGGCTCAAAGGAAGCAGTTAGTCACGTGATGTCATTAAACAGAGTCAACGTTAAGCCCCGGAGAGAAAGGAAATTTTATTTTCAATTTCACTTTGACACAATTCTATAAATTTTTTTTGTCTTTTGTTAATCAAACTCTTAAATAAATTTGGATAACTTTAATGTTTAATTAATAAAAAAATAAACAAAATTAGATAACTTTTACGTTTGTTCAATGAAAACCTGAACAAACTTGAATATCTATTTCTGTTCAATAACCCCCATATATGTTCCTTCCTGTTATTACACGCAACAACATAAACACACTCTACTCTGTTTACTAACATTTGGCCACGTGAGGAGGAGGGGGGCACAGGGTGAGCTCCGACAGCCCTGATATTAGCGGCTGTCCACCTTGAAGCTCTTAACTCTGTACAGTTGTAAGTGTCTTAAACATAACATGATCTTACACTATAATATCTCCTCTGTATGTGTAGGTATGTATGTATGAATGAATGTATGAATGAATGTATGTATGTATGTATGTATGTATATTACCAATAGGTCTAAATTTCTTTTTTTTCTACATTATGTTTACCGGAAGAGAAACTTGTTATTTCGTCCCAGCATTGTGGAAAAATCCTACTCTTTTAGTGTTTGATGGTGGTGGTAGTGGTGGTAGTAGTAGTAGTAGTAGTGGTGGTGGTGTTGCTGGTGGGTAGTAGTGGTAGTATTGGTGGTAGTGGTGGTGTTGGTGGTAGTAGTCGGTAGTGGATGGTGTGTGGTGGTAGTGTTGGTGGTGGTAGTGTTGGTGGTGGTAGTGTGGTAGTGATGGTGGTGGTAGTGGTAGAAGTGGGTGGTATGGTGGTAGTAGTCGTATGGTGGTGGGTAGTGTGTTGGTGTGCTAGTAGTAGTGATGGGTAGTAGTAGTAGGTGGTCGTGGTGGTAGTAGTGTCGGTGACGGTGTGAGAGTGTCAGTGACGGTGTGAGTGTCAGTGATGGTGTGGAGAGTGTTGGTGACGGTGTGGAGAGGTCAGTAACGGTGTGAGAGTGTCAGTGACGGTGTGAGAGTGCTGTGACGGTGTGAGAGTGTCAGTGACGGTGTGTGAGTGCTGTGTGATTGGTGTGAGGTCAGGATACGGTGTGAGAGTGTCAGTGACGGTGTGAGTGTCAGTGATGATGTGTGAGTGTCAGTGATGGTGTGAGAGTGTCAGTGACGGTGGAGAGTGTTGTGTGACGGTGGAGGCTGGATTTGTGGGGAGTGTCAGTATGGAGTGAGAGTGTCAGTGACGGTGTGAGAGTGTCAGTGACGGTGTGAGAGTGCAGTGACGGTGTGTGAGGTTTCAGTGATGGTGTGAGTGTGTGTGACGGTGTGAGAGTGTCAGTGACGGTGTGTGAGTGTCAGTGACGGTGTGAGAGTGTCAGTGACGGTGTGAGAGTGTCAGTGACGGTGTGAGAGGTCAGTGACGGTGTGTGGAGTGTAGTTATGGTGCGGAGTGTCGGTGACGGTGTGAGAGGTGTCAGTGACGGTGTGAGAGGTCAGTGACGGTGCGGAGTGTCAGTGTGACGGTGTGAGAGTGTCAGGGTGACGGTGTGTGAGAGTGTCAGTGACGGTGTGGAGAGTGTCAGTGACGGTGTGTGGAGTGTCAGTTACGGTGCGTGAGTGTCAGTGACGGTGGAGAGTGTCAGTGACGGTGTGAAAGTGTCAGTGACGGTGTGTGAGTGTCAGTGACGGTGTGAGATGTCAGTGACGGTGTGAAGTCTCGTGACGGTGTAGTGTGATGACGGTGTGTGGTGTCAGTTACGGTGCGTGAGTGTCAGTGACGGTGTAGAGTGTCGTGACGGTGTGAGAGTGTCAGTGACGGTGTGAGAGTGGGTCAGTGACGGTGTGAGAGTGTCGGGTGACGGTGTGTGAAAGTGTCAGTGACGGTGTGAAGTGTCGGTGTGACGTGTGAGGTGTGGTGACGGTGTGTGAGTGTCAGTGACGGTGTGTGAGTGTAGTGACGGTGTGAGAGTGTCAGTGACGGTGTGAGAAGTGTCAGTGACGGTGTGTCATCAGTGACGGTGTGTGAGTGTCAGTGACGGTGTGAGAGTGTCAGTGACGGTGTGAGAGTGTCAGTGACGGTGTGTGGAGATGTCGTAGTGAGTGTAGCGACGGTGGAGAGTGTCAGTGACGGTGTGAGAGTGTTAATGACGGTGTGGAGTGTCGGTGTGAGAGTGTGGCCTGACGGTGTGAAAAAGCAGGATGGGGGGACAGGGGTGAAAAAGAGACGGCACAGAAAAGACAATGCAGGAAGAACACGAAGACAGAGACTAGATTCGGCCATTGTTTGCACAGCCAATATGACAGAAACAAACATGCATGACGCACACGTACAGAGACAAAGTGAAAATACCACAAGGAACAAGGAGGGGGTAAGAGAAGGAAAGGAGACAAACAGTGTGATAACGCTTGAAGATAACACCTAATAGACAATAAGAGAGGCAGAGTGTGATAAAGAGAGATAGTACTGATGAGGGAGAGACGCAGGTCACTCCCAAGACTTTTGAGACAAGGGCGTTTGAATATGGTTGATGAGGAGAGACAGATGACAAGATGGTCTGAGCGTCAGGAGACAGGAGAACAAGGAGATTGAAAATAACAGACAGTGAGATAGACAGAGACAGGAGACAGTGAATACCAGCGACAGACGGGGACGGGAACGTCACTGAGTGAGAAGAGACGACACCGGCAGAGTCAGTGTGCGAGAAGTATGTAAAACCATTATGTCAGGGAGGTGGAGGGGAGGGAGGGGGTCTGAGTGGTGGGTGGTGGTGAGCATCTCTCCAAGTTCAAGGTCTCCCTCCTCCTCCTCCTCCAGGTTCATACCAGTCCCCCAGGAAAATGTGAGCCAAGTCTTAGGTACTTTAACTGGTGTCCGGATGATCCTAATTCAAAGCGTGCTTCCTACATATAAGAGTGTTGCAAACTATGTAGCTGACAAGGATGGGGTCAAGGGATTAGTGGTAGTATGAAGGTGTAAGGTCGACTCACATGATGTTCCCAGAAGGTGTATCGTTTATCAGGAATGTCGCAGGCAACTCCTATAGGATATAACTGGAGATGCGTCAGTATGTAACGTAACGCCGCTGTCAGGAAGTTTTGTTGAAAGAATGTCGCCAGGAGCCAGTAATGACGCGCACACGGAAGCTTCAATTTACGCTCATACGCCCCAATGTCTGTCTGGTCTTGCTGATCAACATGCCTAAAAATAGCCACGATGAAAACTCCTGGACCGTAAGACAGAGGACATCTGAGGGCATCCTAAGCGTAACAATAAAACAATGAAGTCATACATTGTCCTTCAGGCATTTCTACAAAACTACTTAATATGTAACGGAAATGTCTCAACACCTGGATGGGACATAACTAAAAGTCCCAGGAGAACAGCTCACGCTCCCACCTGGAGTTTCCTTCCCTTACCAACAATGACCATCAAGTAAGATTACTACCTTATGTTTCCGACATCCATCACCACCTACCCTGCCAGACGCCCTCCATCATTACTAAAACAACTCGAAATCGTCAGCATTCAGGTTCATACTGCCCTAACCTAACCTAACCTAACCTAACCTAACCTAACCTAACCTAACCTAACTTCTAACCAAACTGAAGCTAAACCCAGAACTTAGGCTCAACAGGATTGGGGGGGAGGGGGACAAATAGGATAAACCCTCAATCTCACTGTGTGTGTGTGTGTGTGTGTGTGTGTGTGTGTGTGTGTGTGTGTGTGTGTGTGTGTGTGTATCTAGTGGCTTGAGATATGTTTCATTGAATAATATTACCAACTTGTAGAAGTGTCGTTACAAAGATGTCTAGAACAGAGAGGCAGACACACACACACACACACACACACACACCATGCTTGATGCAATTGGTTAGTCAATTAGTTGCCCAGTCCTAATGAGGTGCGTCCTATAGCACTGCGTCATAATAGGGCGCGTCCTATAACTGCATCATGGAGGGGGCGCGTCCTTGCAGCGTCTGTGCGTCTATAGCTGCGTCATGGTGCGTCTATGCGACATAATGAAGGTGCGTCCTTAGCACTGCATCATAATAGGGGCGCGTCTATAACTGCGTCATACAATGATGGGAGTCCTATAGCACTGCGTCATAATAGGGGTGCGTCTTACAGCACTGCATCATAATAGAGTGCATCCTATGCACTGCGACATAATAGTGCGTCTATAGCACTGCATCATGTATGAGGTGCGTCCTATAGCACTGCGTCACAATAAGGTGCGTCTTACAGCACTGCATCATAATAGAAGGGCGTTATAAAGAGGCGTCGAAATGATGCGTCATAAAGCACTACATCATAATATGGATGCGTCTATAGCACTACATCATAATAGAGGTGCATCATATAACACTGCATCATAATGAGTTGTCCTGTATTAAGTCCTACTCCTTACTGCATCATAATAGAGGTGCGTCCTATAACACTGCATTATAATAGAAATGCGTCCTATAACACTGCATCATAATAGAGGTGCGTCCTATAACACTGCATCATAATAGAGTGCGTCCTATAAACATCTCATAATAAGTGCGTCCTATAACACTGCATCATAATAGAGGTGCGTCCTATAACACTGCATCATAATAAAGTGCGTCCTATAACACTGCATCATAATAGAGGTGCGTCCTATAACACTGCATCATAATAGAAGTGCGTCCTATAACACTGCATCATAATAGAGGTGCGTCCTATAACATTGCATCATAATAGGGTTCCACAGTACTGCGTCATAATAGGGGTGCGTTCTGCGTCAAACACAAGTTCACCTGGCACACCAGGAAGAGGCCTGGCGGGTTAACAGCTTCTACCGACAGAAGTATCTGCCACACCCGTGATCAAATCGGATAACATCTCGTGACCACAAATTAACTTATCCGGTATGTTTTGTGTGTGTATGTGCGTGTGTGTGTGTGTGTGTGTGTGTGTGTGTGTGTGTTGCGTGTGTGTGTGTGTGTGTGTGTGTGTGTGTGCATCATTTCTCTGGGCAGTGACAGGTCGTGGATGAACTCTCAGAAATGTCTCAGTTTGATCATTAATACAGGGAACGAGGTGAGACAAGGTGTTGGGGATGGGGAAGGGGGGGGGTGGGGAGGTCGAAGAGGGAGGGAGAGTGGGGCAGGAGGGGTGCGGCGGGAGGGGCGGAGGGAGGAGGGTGAGGCAGGAGGGAGTGGGGCGGGAGGGTTAGGCGGGAGGGGGCGTAGGGGGAGTGAGGCGGGAGGGGGGCGGGGAGGGAGAAGGGAGGAAAAAAACAGGCCCGAGAATAGATGCAGAAGTGCCGCTAAGGTGTGTTACTCTACTTTGTTTGTCCCCACTGCCTCGCCTGGCACCTTCTAAACACCGTTCACGTGACGCTAAGATTAATTGCCTATGAATGTCAAAAATTTTACAGTTATAGGTGCAGCAATATTTGGTGTATAATTCATTTATTTGCACAGGACAGTTATGTGTTGAGGTGTCAGTGTGCTCTGTTAATTTAATTTATTAAGCTTCCATTAACAGACTTCAAGACATGGCTAAGGTTAAAGGACGTGTCTTCTTGAATAATTTGTCCTGATAAATATTACCATAGTGCGGCCACAGTAAATAACTTAAAAGATGATAAAGAAGAGAGGATGGCGACAGGCCAGGTAGGCGACGTGCGCATGCGCGGAGTTAAGCGGGAGGTTCTAGCGGCCACTTTCACTAATACTACCACACTTGTGTAGCTCAAGTCTATGCCTGGAGCCACACTCACAATCCTTGGTGCTGTGTGGTGCTTCTGCACCCACAAGAGCAGCTTCTCTATAAGACTTAAGCTGCCGTACTTGCCCACACCACTTAGTTTGTCCTCGAGTGTAAACTTGTGCGGACCTGTTCAGTGACAGTGTTGACTTCAAGCGCTGAAATGCAGTGAATGACAGAGGCTTAAGACTTAGAGTTTTTAAAGGAATTTTTAATATAATTTGTTTTGGTGTTAGCTCAGTGTTATCAAGATGCCCAAGATTTTCTTAATCAAGGACCGCCTGCAGCAGCAGCAGGCAAGGCTCCTGGAAGCACAGAAGGCGGGAGCACCCCAAGATGACGACCGCAGCCGACATGTGGACGTTCACAGCTCGTCCTTCTCAAGCTCCCCTCCACTCGACCTGCGAAGGGAAAGACCTCACCGGATATCCCACATGGACACTACACCGTCATCAATCGACCTCAGGAAAGACAGTATCGCTCATCTTGGCCGCCTCGACCTGTCACGGGATAGTCACCTAGATTTGTCAAGGGACAGTCGGCTGGACCTGTCACGAGACAGTCGTGTTGGTGTCAAGGGACAGCCGCCTCGACCTGTCACGGGACAGCCGCCTCGACTTGTCACGGGACAGTCGCCTCGAACTATCACGGGACAACCGCCTCGACCTGTCACGGGACAGCCGCCTCGACCTGTCACGGGACAGCCGCCTCGACTTGTCACGGGACAGCCGCCTCGACTTGTCAAGGGACAGCCGCCTCGACTTGTCACGGGACATGCCTCGACTTGTCACGGGACAGCCGCCTCGACTTGTCACGGACAGCCGCCTCGAGCTATCAAGAGATGCCTACCTTGATATGGAGAGAGAGAGCTCCCTGGATTTACGTATGGGTGAGAGATGAGGGAGAAAGATCCGTCAGTCCCAGCAGCCGCACCTCGCGCTACTCTCCCTCACGACGTCTGGAGGAACAGCCTGACGACAAGCCGCTCTCGCTCACCATCAGAGACAGAGGTAAGACCCCAACACCAGATCTCTCTCCTTCTAGACACAATATTTAAACTTAATAACCTGAAGACCGACTGTTATCAGACTCCTCAGATCACAGGCTGTGAGACTGTGTATAACAAACATGTTGACCTTCTCTTCAGTATTCTTATTTCTCATTTACTGTTAGCTTCCGATATCCCAACAGTAAACACACTGCCTGCATGCACTCAAAGTTTAGTCGTCTCTTATAGACATCGCCCATTGTTGTTGTTTCCTGGTAAACAGAGGCCCATGTTGGCCACTTCCCATCACACACTCCTCACGTCTGACGGAGGGAGTCTCACATGCCCCAACACTGAGTAAAGGTTCCTCGCCATGAGTCAGTCCACTCTGCTCTTAGGTACGAACCTGGTGTTTTGTCTGGCTGGAGTCCTTGGTCACTCACTGTGTGGAGGGAAATTTAATTTTTCACATATTCACACATATTTATGATTTCTTTTTAACTTTTACACTTTTGCATGCTATGGATTCGTTCTTCAATAATTCACGTTATTCAAATTGGCGCCCTGCATCTCCAAAATGAACATGTAAACTAACAGATTCTACAATTCCCGAGTAACTACTGTGGTTGTGAGGGCAGTGAGGTGCAGGACGTGTGGTAAAGCATCCTGCAGGAGGCGGGGAGGAGGAAGTAATGCCGCAACACGCCACGTACAACTTGCTGACCCTGGCGGTGCAGGGACACCCAACGGGACTTTAGAAAAGTCTTTTGAAAGGACTGCCGAGTGCCAGGTCTCACGCCACCTTACAAACAGGTTCCCCCGGGTCACCAGTCCCGGACCACCAGTCTAACAAAACTAGCTGGGATTACCACTTAGGGGGCTGGACCACTAGCAGGAAGATGAGGGGTCACCACTCTTGTATCACCACTGAGGGGGCTGGACCACTAGCAGGAAGATGAGGTACTCTTGTATCACCACTGAGGGGGCTGGACCACTAGCAGGAAGATGAGGGGTCACCACTCTTGTATCACCACTGAGGGTGGACCACTAGCTGAAAAGATGAGGTCACCACTCTTGTATCACCACTAGGGGCTGGACCACTACTAGAATGAGGGTCACCACTCTTGTATCCTGAGGGCTGACCCTTAGCAGGAAGATGAGGGTCACCACTCTTGTATCACCACTGAGGGGCTGGACCACTGCAGGGAAGATGGGGTCACCACTCTTGTATCACCACTGAGGGGCTGGACCACGAGCACAGATGAGGGTCACCACTCTTGTATCACCAATGAGGGGCTGGACCACGAGCACGAAGATGGTCACCACTCTTGTATCACCAATGAGGGGGCTGGACCACGAGCACGAAGATGAGGGTCACCACTCTTGCGTCATCAAACCAACCTAAGACCAATTATGTACCACAGTAGACCAGTGCTGACCAAGGTGTGGTGTCGGGCTGGCCTCATCTTAACAAGACAACATCAGACGAGACACCTGCTAGTGAATCATAGCGGAGGTTACGCGACCATCAGACACTGAGAGCCATTATAACAATATCTAAACGACTCCGGCACATACTCCCCTCCGGCACATACTCCCTCCACCGGCTACTCCCTCCAGGCTCCTCACCGCTTTGCTCCCCTCCACCACATACTCCCTCCACAGCATACTCCCTACCACCGGCACATACTCCCCTCCACCGGCACATACTCCCCTCCACCGGCACATACTCCCACCACAACTGCTCCCCTCCACCATACATACTCCCCTCCACCGGCACATACTCCCACCACCGGCACATACTCCCTGACACATACTCTCCCTCCACCAGCACATACTCCCCTCATCAGCTTCTCCTCCCTATGACTCCCTCCACCGCACATACTCCCCACCTTCCCTCCCCACCACCACATATTCCCCAGCACATACTCCCACCACCGGCCTCTCCCCACCACACATACTCCCCACCGACTTTCCCACACCACCAGCACATACTCACCAGCACTTGCCTCCACCAGCACTCCCTCCACCAGCCACGCCTCCCCTCCACCGGCATACTCCCTCCTGGCACATACCCCCCACCACCGGCTACTCCCCTCCACCGGCACATACTCCCCGACCTTGTCTCCCCTCCACCAACATCTCCTCCACCACTTATACTCCCCACACCAGCTACTCCCCGTATACTCCCCACCATAGCATACTCCCTACCGACACATACTCCCCGTATACTCCATGGCTGCCTCCCCATATCTCCCCTACCAGCTATACTCTCCACTACTTCTCCCCTGTGTCTCCCACCAGCTGTCTCCCAGTATGCTCCCCACACCGGCACATACTCCCCCATGCTCCCCACCATCACATACTCCCCGTATGCTCCCTACCACCGGCACATACTCCCCCGTATACTCCCCACCACCAGCACCTCTCCCCTTATGCTCCCCTACCACTTTACTTACTCCCCGTATACTCTACCAGCTTTACCCTCCCCCATGTCTCCCCCACCGTAGCACTCTCCCCATGTCTCCCTACCACCCTTACTTCTCTCTAGTAATTATCTCTACCTTCGTCTTCTATGTATGTCCAAGAACTATTGACTAGTTACCTATTGATTATTTACTATTACCTATTAACTATTTACTATCTTGCTTTACATAAATTTGACTATTCTGAGTCACCAATATTTTCTTTTTGTGTCTTAAAACTAACTTTCGATTCTCTAAACTAAACTAAGATTATTTAACAGTAAAATTGAAATATTTCTAAAAATGCAAATAAGGTTGTTTTTTTTTTAAAGTTCATATACAGTTGTAATACAGTCGACCTAAACAAAGCTCTCTGTACGGTGTAATACGTCAACATGACACACACACACACACACACACACACACACACACACACTATCTCAGAGCCAATGTTGAAATTTGGTGCTTTGATACGAAATGAAAAACAGGCCTAAATAATAAGGATAAAATAATAGTTTCTTAAGTAAATAAAATAAATAATAAATATAAACTCTCACTTCTTCGGTAAGTTTATGAAGCACCATAAACAAGGGAGAGAAGGGGAAGGGAGAGGGAGAGGAGGAGGAGGGAAGGAGGGAAGGAGGAAGGAGGGGAAGGAGGGGGAGGAAAGGGAAGGGAGAGGGAGAGGGAGGAGGGGGAGAAAAGGGAAGGAAAGGGAAGAAAAAGGGAAGGGAGAGGAAGAAAGGAAGGGAGAGAAAGGAAGGAGGAGAGAGGAGGAGGGAAAAAAGGAAAAGGGAAGGAGGGAAGGAAAAGGAGGAAAAAATGGGAGAAAGGGAGAAAAAAGGGAAGGAGATGACATCAATTAACAACTTACACTAATCAATGTATGTCTTTCCTCGTCGCACAAAACGTTTTATACATCATCAAACAATCGCCCTCAAACGTTATCAAATATACGAGTTACCTAAATAATACTCGTTCTGATTGATATTGGTAGCTGCTGTTGTTTTCGGTATTCTGTCTTTGTTGTTTTCAGCATTGTCTTGTTGTTTTCGGTATTCTGTCTTCGTTGTTTTCGGTATTCTGTCTTTGTTGTTTCGGTATTCTGTCTTTGTTTGTATTCTTTGTTTGTTTTCGGTATTCTGTCTTTGTTGTTTTCGGTATTCTGTCTTCGTTGTTTTCGGTATTCTGTCTTTGTTGTTTTCGGTATTCTGTCTTTGTTGTTTTCGATAATTCTGTTTTTGTTGTGTTCGGTAATTTTGTCTTTGTCGTTTTCGGTGTTTTTGTAATTATCGAAAGCGAAGTCTCCATAATCTGCCACCTACAACCATTACCACCATCCACCCACACATCAACCATAACCACCCATACGTCAACCATCCACCACCACTACCACAACAACCACCATTACCACCTACCAAATATTATACTTACAACAATAATGTCATCAACACTGCCCAAATATACACCTGTAATTAAAACAAAATATCTCTCAGTTAAATATCTCAAAACCAGGTACACCCTTGTGATATAAGACATATTTGTGCTATAAATTCGAAGGTTAAGTGAGAAATTTTCACATAAAATATAACACCTTGATATATCACCGTCTAGAGATATCTTAACACGGGGTGATAGCAATGATTGAGCCTAACTAGACACTGGGTAGCATAGTACAGTATGGGGAGGAGCCGTGAGGGCTGGTGGGTTGAGACAGCCTTGGTCAACAGCTGGCAGACTATAAGTTACTGTTTCTCTGCCCCGGAAAGATTCGAGCGAGGTTACAGCGTGTCTCTCTCTCTCTCTCTCTCTCTCTCTCTCTCTCTCTCTCTCTCTCTCTCTCACACACACACACACACACACACCTTTACCTTGGTTTACTCCACTTAATATCGCTCGTCTAAACACACACACAAAGTCTTTTTCAAATGGTATCTATCATCATAACCTGGTATATCTATCAAACTTATCAAAACCTCCATATATCGGTTTATAAAGATGACAGAATCGCCGGGGTTGATCTGGGAGGCGGTGGAGAAGTGAAGAGAAATGAAGTGTGAGCGAGAGTGTGTGGGTGTGTGGTGTCGCCCTGGCAAGGTTGCCAGTAGAAACTGTAGTATGTAGAGCTGTAGCGGACCACACCGTCCATCACTGTAAGGCACCTCCCCTCTCACACCTGCTGAGGCACCTCCCTTCTCACACCTGCTGAGGCACCTCCCCTCTCACACCTGCTGAGGCACCTCCTTCTCACACCTGCTGAGGGCACCTCCCCTCTCCACCTGCTGAGGCACCTTCCTTCTCACACCTGCTGAGGCACCTCCCTTCTCACACACCTGCTGGGGTGCCTCCCCTCTCACACCTGCTGGGGCACCTCCTTCTCACACCTGCTGAGGCACCTCCCCTCACACACCTGCTGGGGCACCTTCCTTCTCCCACACCTGCTGAGGCTACTCCTTCTCACACCTGCTGAGGCACCTCCCCTCTCACACCTGCTGAGGCACCTCCCTTCTCACACCTGCTGAGGTACCTCCCCTCTCACACCTGCTGAGGCACCTCCCTTCTCCTGCTGGGGGCACCTCCCTTCTCACACCTGCTGAGTGCCTCCCCTCTCCCACCTGCTGAGGCACCTCCCTCTCACCCCACACCTGCTGAGGCACCTCCCCTCTCACACCTGCTGAGGCACCTCCCTTCTCACACCTGCTGAGGTACCTCCCCTCTCACACCTGCTGAGGCACCTCCCTTCTCACACCTGCTGAGGCACCTTCCCTCTCAAACGTGTAGATCACACCCTGCACATTCCAGCAGGCAATAACTCACCTGGATCCCCCCCCCCTTCCCGTACCTGGCACTCTGGTTGTACCTGTACAGTTAAGTTACAGTTACACACACACTCCATTCACTCTCGCACCTGGTACTCTAAAGAGGAGAATTATCACACCTGCCACTACCAATTTTACCACTATCACACCTGGCACACTTACACATGACACACATATGGCACTCTTTCCCGGTACTCTTACACTTGACACAATTACACTTGGCACTCTCACCATTGGCACACTTATGTTTGGCACTCACACTTGGCATACTTTCACTTAATATTGTTAGTTATGGCACTACTTGGTCTGGCGGAGCTTACAAGGATGGCGCCAGTGATGCCTTTACAGGTACACTGACCATATACTGTACACCCACTGATGCGCGCACACACACACACACACACACACACACACACACACACACACACACACACCAAATAAACATATTTTATACATCCACACATCCGTCCATACATAAAACAGACATTATACATGTACTGACACTATAAAGTCACACATACACTGAGTATACAGACGATACACACACACACACACACGTACACAGACACTGTACCTGTTTATGGACTTAAGATTTATTGTTTATCGTTACGGTAAACTTGACCAGCAGCGGGCCCACACCTTGGCCTAATACTGGAGGGAAGGTGCCACACCTGTCTGCTGGAGCAGCCTCGTGTAGTCCAACTATACACTACGGGAAGACCAACCTTACACGACCACAGCTGATTCGTGTTATCCCGTAACTGCATACAGCACATTAAGAAGGGGAAAAAGGTGGTAGCAGCAGCGGTGGTAGGAGTGAGGTGCTCCACATGGCCGGGGCAGCAGACGCGACAGTTAGGCGGCCTTCACACAGGGTCGTTCCTAACTTTCTAGACACTGACGGCAGCCTGGACATGCCACTTTTTGTCTTACTTTTTTGCCCTTGACACATAAGGCATCTCAAAAAGCTTAGTAGCTCACTAATCCCTGGCACTGCTGGCATAACACGAGGGAGGAGTCGTAGAGTTACCACAAGTGAGCCTCACAGTACAGTGAGACACAACCATAGATTGTGTGGCTACAACCTCCTCACCTACACTACCCCCAGGTGACTTATTGTATCTTCTCACGTGTAATAAAAGTTTCCCCAACATCCCCATAAGACAAGACGTCCAATATACTGGATGTCCGTGTGCTCCTCGCTAGAACCCCAGACAGGTTAATTAAGTCATCACTGTTCATATTCTTCCATTCACAACAATAATTTTCTCAGCGATACATGACGTCTACCCGACGATTACGGAAGATATCATGGCAGTCGTTTATTTAAGAGTTATTTATACAACAAGAGTAGTATGAGGTGGAAGCGTCACCCACACACCCGAGGCGAGCGGTGGAGTAGTTCTTTACCGGGAAATGAGTAAGAAGTACAGTCCCAAGTGTCCATCCATCACCCCTACATCTTCTTCCTCCGCCTGGGGCCTCACCACCGTCTCTCTCAGCTTCCCTCACCTTGTTCTACTGTGTGATCGTCGTCATAACAACGTCGATAATTTATTTGGTTTTATTTCCTCTTTCTGGTCGTTCTAACTCCTGGCATCTCTACGTGATAAAGTTTAATACTACAAAAAGTGGTGTACTTAGGTAGTGAGTATTTACCTGGTCTGTCTGTAGCTCTGTGGCTAAATAACAGAGATATGATAACCTTATACGCTTAATGTTAACATAATTGAATTTGTGAAACCATGGCGTTTGTTTTCAGATTTCTCCAGTAAAGGTTTGTTGTTTTAACGCAACAGATCCTTAAAGTTCAGGGCCAGAGACTGATACATAAGGAAAATGAGCCCCAAAATTCTAGACAGTGGGTCGCTTCCCTCCCCAACACCAGAGTGCCAGGGTCTAGCGGGCCTTCAACTATTATTTAAGAGGTGGGGCCCGGGGGCGTCACACTCCTGCTGGCTCCCTCCTCCTCCAGAAGTATATTTTCTCTTCTTAACAAAGGGTTCTATAGATGACCGAAATGGGATATAAGTCCTAATAAAAATCAACCTTACCGCTGTACCACAGGTTAATTGACGATGGCACCTGAGGATGTAACCTTGACCTAAACACGGACAAGACAGTGCTAGTATAAGGAGATACCAGATGGGGCATCACTTTCATCTCTGACAAACCACCTTCCCTACCATCACCCCTACCAGCCCCCTCCCCCTACCAGCTTGCCCCCTACCAGCCCCCATCCCCCTACCAGCCTCCTCCCCCCCCTACCAGCCCCATCCCCCTACCAGCCCCTCCCCCTACCAGCCCCTCCCCCCTACCAGCCCCATCCCCCCACCAGCCTCCTCCCCCTACCAGCCCATCCCCCCTGCAACCCCTCCCTCTACCAGCCCCTCCTCCTACCAGCCCCCTCCTTCCCCATACCAGCCCCTCCCTCCTACCAGCCCCTCCTTTCCCCTACCAGCCCCTCCCCTCTACCAGCCCCTCCTTCCCCCCTACCAGCCTCCTCCCCCCCTACAGCCCCCTCCCTCTTGGACCCCTCCTTCCCCCTGCCAGCCCCTCCTCTACCAGCCCCGAACATGTCTCTGGACTACCCTGACCAGTTTATTAATTTGCTGTTTACATTCTCCACACAGACACTTCCATAAAAATTTCCCTTTCCTTCGCCTCGTAAAGTAACAATATTTAACACCGCGCGATGACACGAATAAATAAATAAAAAAGATTAATCATACAAAAATAAATACATAAATGTAGTATCGTAAGGGAATTGTTTTTGTGTTGAGTATAACATTCAGTAATAATAGTTAGGGTAGGCTGGTGTGTGTGTGTGTGTGTGTGTGTGTGTGTGTGTGTGTGTGTGTGTGTGTGTGTGTGTGTGTGTGTGTGTGTGTGTGTGTGTGTGTGTGTGTGTGTGTGTGTGTGTCCTAACATGAATGTGAAAGAAAAGAAAACAGGAGAAAAGGTTGATGAAGGAAGATAATGAGGGAGCGTAACGAGGAAGGAGGGGAAATGAAGCGAGTAGAGGAGGAGGAGGAGGAGGAAAGAGTATAAAAGGTTACCGCCGTGACCACCTTGGGTAAATGAAGTCAGGTAAGTAATAAGTTCTGGTCGGCCCTCCCTCCGTCCCTCCTTACCTCAAGCACATCCCCTTGCTTCCCTCACCTCCCCTCCATCCCATCCCCTTGCTTCCCTCACCTCCCCTCCATCCCATCCCCTTGCTTCCCTCACCTCCCCTCCATCCCATCCTCTTGCTTCCCTCCCCTCCATCCCATCCCCTTGCTTCCCTCACCTCCCCTCCATCCCATCCCCTTGCTTCCCTCACCTCCCCTCCATCCTATCCTCTTGCTTCCCTCACCTCTCCCTCCATCCCTCACCCCATCATCCTGCCCCCTCACCCCTCCCTGTCTGCTTCCCTCGCTCCCTACCTCTCACCCACCACGTCCTCCCTCACCCACCCCTGCAGGCTGTTACACCGCGTCTCCCCACAAACTGTGACAGTAAGTCAACTCTTGCTTCCCTCCTTCACACAGAGATGACTATGTGGCTCACACACACACACACACACACACACACACACACACACACACCACGGAGACTTTGCAAGAATTCCGGGAACCAAGTTGGTGCAGAAGGAAATGTTCCGTGCAGTGTTTTTATTGTCTCCCATAAATTACGTGCACTGGCGGAGGCGGCGCATCATGATAGGTGTTAGTGGACAGGTCACACAAGACGTTCCTTAACCCTGGTCTGGCTTGTAGTGTAGGTATCCCGCCCTGTGTGCTCGCTCGGGGGGAAAAAACAAGAGTTACTCCACGTCTGCGCTGCTCCAATTATGTATCGTGTGCGGACAAGGCTATAATCTTGTGGAACTCCACCAATCATTGTGAAACTCACTCATTACGTATGCTGGAGGCATCTCCGCCAAGAAACGGTCCGCTTACTGTCCCTCCTCACTAACCTACAACCCTTCTGTCCCTGCCTCCGTGTCCTGGCCCGCCGCCTCGCATACTATTGTCCTACTTTCTTATCTGCATTAATGTACTCAACTGTCGACACATGGTATTGTGATTATACGTTTTAGGAAGGAATACAAAAGGGTTATGTTGGGTATACGGGGCCGACCCCCATAAGGGTTAGCGTGGTGGCCTGGTGGATCCTTCGCGGCCAGAATACTGATAAGTTGCCTGACGTTACCTGGCGCTCGTACTGCCTGGCGCACAAACATCTAACAGCGCCTCCTCCGCCTCGTGCGTCTCCTGCGGTGATAACTCTCTGTATAAGGCAACGAGGAGGGAACAATGAGCCGGTTTTGGCTTAGATTAAGAATCGTCCAACTGCAAGAAACGTGACAGAACCGTAAGGGCACATGACCGCGGGCGAGGGTTGTCCTTGGCGCGCCACCCGGCCAGCAGGTACAATCCTACCGGGATGAGCCACCTACTCCCCTAATACTCCCCTCATACTCCTTACACGCCCCCTACTACCTCATCGTTAACTACACACTCAGCAAGTTTAAGATGAGGAAGGAATGGAGGAGAAACAGAGTGCAGGGTGGTGTAGGAGGGAGGATAAAGGGAGGGGTGCACCTCAGACTTGGCAGCGCTGTTGTTCAAGGCTGTGAGTAACGGTGAATGAACGCTAGGCGGGAGTAGGGGGGAGCGGCGGGGTAAAGGATAGTGGCAGGTGGAACACAATGTGGGCTCTAATGCCAGTAATTGTGGAGTTAACACAGGGGCCTCCTAGCAACACCTGGACTCGTCAACACCCCAGCGGGCCCCAGCCTCCTACACTACTACACAAACTATCTGTAGAATAAAACTCACACCAGTACTTATTGTTATGTATACTAGTGCGGGGGAGTCGGCGGCGGCGGTGGTGCAGGGGCGGCGTCCTCCACCAGTCTCTGTAGCGGGCACTAACTACTGTAGCGGGCACTAACTACTGTAGTCAACTGACACCAGCTGAACCCCATTGACGTTGTGTGTGTGTGTGAACTATCTTACTGCTGTTTACCTATATATATATATATATATATATATATATATATATATATATATATATATATATATATATATATATATATATATATATATATATATATATATATATATATTATAAACGGGTACTCAACCAGTCATATAGGGAAGAATGGCACACAATGTGCTGTAGAAACACCCAGAGAGGCAGAATATAACAAAGGTGCAAAAACAAGTGGTACCGTGGCGTGTGAGCGGGGCTTGGCTCTTTCAACATTCTAGGCAAGGCCAAGGCCAAGTGGCCCCCGCGCTATCATCGTTTGGGCGAGAATAGAGTCTATGTCTTGAGGTGGTCCGACCCTCTGCCTCAGTGACACTGTATGACCTCACATGGCGCCTCACGTGGGCCCACCAACAGCCTCTCCTGTCTTGGTTGTGAGCTGCTGCACTACCCCACCAGGCCTGCATGTTGCACCTCCCTTACAGTTAAAACGATCACAACACAGTGTGGTCGACGACGTCAGGAACACCCAACAGAGCATTATACTTGTACTGAGTTACTTATAGTGGGGACTCCCTCCCCCCGTGCCCTGAGTCTTCCCTCCTCACTAACTCCTTTCTTTAAACTATCTGTTCTCGCCCCTCAGTAGCACTCGTCACACACACACAAGAGTGTGCTGAAGACGCCTCACACACATAAAGTGAAAACTCAAGACAATGACAGGAAGACGCTATTACACGGGACAAAATGAACCCCGTCATAACATTGTACTTAACTGATGTGTTATATAAGGGTGTGTTGACTTGCTGTAGCGGTCCACTCCAGAGTCTTGGATGGTGGAGCAGTTTTGTTTAATGTGAATTTTGTAGGAAGGTGGAGGGGGTGAGGGTGGAGGGGAGAGGGTGAGGGTGGAGGGGATGGGGGTGGGTGGAGTGGGGGGTGGGGTGGAGTGAGTTTTGTAGGGGGGGGGTGGAGTGATATCTCGTCCTCCCCTGCTATTGCTAACGGTCTCTCCACCACCACCACCACCACTATCAAATACAACAACAACAACAACTCCCTCAAGCACCACCACCATCGCTCTCTCAAGCACTCTCCACCAACACCATTTTAATCACCATATTACTCTCACCTTCTCACCACCACTATCACCTTCACCGTAACCACCAATGACACCACCTTTGACACGGGCGTAACAATAATGACCCCCTCACTCTGCCTCCTGTTGGCGCCTCCCTCAGTTCTGGTCGTGTATGTGTCGCGTACACTCGCTAGTATGGAATATAATTACTTAGCCAAACAAAGGAATAAGGAGAGTAACAATAAAGACAAGACTCTATCTGTAATGTGATGGTCGGGACGTAATCCTTGGGTGGGGAGACTGACAGAGGCTTCATTATTCTCCCTCGGGGTGATAGCTTATGTCTTTGTTCGACACTTTACCGGGAAATAACGTAACAAATGTTGCTTCGCTGAGCGTGTCCTGTTGGAAGTGTCTGTTAACGGATCCTATTAACGGCCCAACGCCCCCTAGCGACCGGTGGGCGCAACCTTGACTGTAAACTGCCTGCTACACAAAGTGCAATGAACACCTTCAATGTCACAGCGTCGCCGCGTCTACCACCTGCTGTGTCGACCACCCTCTTGCTGTACCCAGGTGCTTGTTGTATGGGCGATGTTTGGTGTACTTGTTGTTATTGTTGTGTGGGCGGTTGTGACTGGGGATGTCTGCTATTGTTTGAGTGTGTGTAACTCTCGGTGTGTGGTGCTGATGTGTAACTACTCACGTCTGTGGTACACCCAACTGGTCGCCTCCCCTTAAACTGTTCCTTGTGTACCTCTCCAACACACCGAAAAATCATGTTACAAAAAGAAGTTGGACGATAAAACAATCTGAAGTCAATATCTTATATTTATTGATCTTAATAGCGTTTTTCACCTCCTCTCTCCCTGCCCTCCGCCACCACCAGCAGAACATCAACACGGATATAGCACCCACACACACACACACACACACACACACACACACACACACACACACACACACACAGCTGCTGGAAATATGAACAATAACTCACGAAGAGGCAACTGCTTATGCTGGAGGGTAGAGACCTTCCAGACTTCCAGGACCCGTCATGTGGAACCAACTGGAACGTTCCAACGCCTCAACGCCTTCCTCTCCGTCCGCCGCCCCTCAGACACCACGGATTAAGGCTCTGTTTCCCATGACGGGTTGCATTAGGTCCATTTTGAGTCGACTAAGAGAAGAAGGGACTCCCCGAAGAGAAACTGAAGTTACGGGCAACACTGGCCTCTACTGCCGCGTCGAGAGGTTGCGGTGCGGGCCGCCATGAGGTTTCCTCCACCCGCGAGCTGAGGTGTTCGTCAGGGTGGAGACCATGGACTGTGCTGGAGGCCTGGGCGAGTGAACATGGTGGTAGACGGGGAATGACCGTGGAGTTTGGTTGACGGAACTGATCGTAGGGCTTAGATGAGGGGAATGATCAAGAGAGCCGGTTGGTCGAGAGAACTGAGCGAGGAGTCTGGTGGAGGGCCATCAAACGCTCCGTTCCGTGATGATGATCAAGTGTATATGTCGGTCTAAGAAAGCCGCACCGTGTGTCTGCACCCTGTTTATCAAGTCCTCCTCCAGCGCCCCGTTTATCAAGTCCTCCTCCAGCGCCCCGTTTATCAAGTCCTCCTCCAGCGCCCCGTTTATCAAGTCCTCCTCCAGCGCCCCCAAGTCCCTCCAGCGCCCCGTTTATCAAGTCCTCCTCCAGCGTCCCGTTTAACAAGTCCTCCTCCAGCGCCCCGTTTATCAAGTCCTCCTACAGCGCCCCGTTTATCAAGTCCTCCTCCAGCGTCCTGTTTAACAAATCCTCCTCCAGCGTCCCGTTCAACAAGTCCTCCTCCAGCGTCCCGTTCAACAAGTCCTCCTCCAGCGCCCGTTTAACAAGTCCTCCTCCAGCGCCCCGTTTAACAAGTCCTCCTCCAACGTCACGTATTTTACGGTACCTTGAGACGAGGCAGCGTAATACAAAGCCCTACACAACACAGCGGTTCACCGTAGTCATGTCCACCGTGTCCAGTGGTGCGACCCAACACACACACACTGCATGGCGTACATCATCACAACACACACCACCATACACACGCCTCACCCCCACACATTTCATCACACATCACATCACCACAACACAGAGCCACATTCAGTACAAAACCGTGTAAGTAAACCAACAAGACGTACATCAGCCCCCCACCCCCCGTACACACACACACACACACACACACACACACCGCTGACGTTATGGTTATGTGGTGGTTATGTTGATGTGGTGGTTATGGTGATGTGGTGGTTATGGTGATGTAGTGGTTATGGTGATGTGGTGGTTATGGTGATGTAGTGGTTATGGTGATGTGGTGGTTATGGTGATGTAGTGGTTATGGTGATGTGGTGGTTATGGTGATGTGGTGGTTATGGTGATGTGGTGGTTATGGTGATGTGGTGGTTAAGTGAAGGACAGCGGTGACACAGAAGGTAATGGTAATGATTAACTTTTCAGTACAGTATAACGGTGGATGTCACAGCACCAGAGAAAGAGAGAGAGGGATAAACACGAGAATGGAGAAAGAAAGAAGGAAATAAAGAAAGAAAGAAAGCATGTATGTTAAGGGGGAAGCCCGATACACTACTGCGTCATTTTCACTGCCAAGGCCGGCCGGCACATGCGGGGGTGCCGGAGCAACACTGTGCCTGCTGAGGTGAGGAGAGAGACACACACACTAACTACGTCCTGACCTCCCTCCCTGGTCACGCTCCTCCTGTCGTGACAAAGTCCTCCTCCTGGTCATGACACAGTGCTCTCACACAACCCCAACACTGGGTAGAGTCGTCTCCGTAAAACCAAACTCCAGAATCTGTACCAAGAAAACGGACCTGATGTTGGGCAACGTGCCACGGGTAACAGGTTTGTGGAGCGGGGGTGTGGGCCGCTGGGTGTGTGTGGCCAGGGGTGGAGGGATGCTGGGGCCACCCACGCCCCCACCCCCACTACACTCCACCACTGACCCGGCTAGGTCCTCACCCAAGCCACCACTGACCCGGCTAGATCCTCACCCACGCCACCACTGACCCGGCTAGGTCCTCACCCACGCCACCACTGACCCGGCCGGGCCCGGCTGGGTCCTCACCCACGCCACCACAGACCCGCTAGGTCCTCACCCACGCCACCAGTGACCAGCTAGTCTCACCCACGCCACCACTGACCCGGCTAGATCACTGACCACTCACCACGCCACCACTGACCCGGCTAGATCTCACCCACGCCACCGCACCTGGCCACCTCACCCGCCACCACTGACCCAGCTAGATCCTCACCCACGCCACCACTGACCCGGCTTCTAGATCCTCACCCACGCCACCAGGCCAGCTAGATCCTCACCCACGCCACCAGTGACCCGCCACCCACTGCACCAAGTCCTCACCCACGCCACCACTGGCCAGCTAATCCTCACGCCACCACTGAGCCAGCTAGGTCTCACCTGGGAGGCCCAGCTGGGTCCTCACCCAAGCCACCACTGGCCGCTGTCTCACCCGCCACCACTGGCCAGCTAGATCCTCACCCACGCCACCACTGACCCGGCTGGTCCTCCCAAGCCACCACCCCCAGCTGGGTCCTCACCCACGCCACCACTGACCCGGCTAGATCCTCACCACGCCACCACTGACCCGGCTGGGTCTCACCCACGCCACCACCCCGCCAGCTAAGTCCTCACCCACGCCACCACTGACCCGCTAGGTCCTCACCCAAGCCACCACCGAGCCCGGCTAGATCCTCACCCACGCCACCACTGACCCGGCTAGATCCTCACCCACGCCACCACTGACCCGGCTAGATCCTCACCCACGCCACCACTCAACAGCCGCTGAACAAGACCAACCCGCCTCACCTGACTCAGGACTCACTGTGTTAGGTCACCATCCACCACCAGGTTCTTGGCCCGTCACCCCGGCTGTACCCGCCTTAAATACTTCCCTCTCTTCGTCTTCCTCGGCCTATAACCTCATCATCAGCACCTCATCCTCCATATACCATCCACCTTCAGCCCTCCCTCAGGCGCCATCATCACTAGGAAACAAACCTGACGGAGGTTCCAGCTAGCACAACTGAACAGGTCTTGTTGACCCCGGAGTCCCCGAGGAGGCCCCGGGGTGACCCGGTTTCACTCCAACGAACAAGAAGCGTGTGCGACCCGGCCATAAGGACTACTCTAGCTGGCCAGTGTACCGTGCATACCTTCCCCCCGGACAACATGCCGGCCATCACCTGGCCAGCGGCTTCCTATCTACCAGGCGGAACTAGAGTCAACGGTTTACTCTTTGAACAAGCGGAAGTTTGTCCGCTGTGCCCTTGACGTAGCCAACACACACACACACACACATACACACACACACACACACACAACAATGCGTGCCGTTTTCAATAGGACAAGCAGCGGTGTTTCATTAAATACAGTTGAATGACAACCAACGCGCGGCGGTACGGATGTGATGCACCAAGATAAACAATGTCGCTCAACTGTACAACTGTTATCACCAGCAGCGGTGTTCGTGGTGGTCTTACGGTGGAGCTGTCCTGCTGCTGGTGGTGGTGGTGGGTGTGGTGGTCGTGGCTGTGGTAGTGGCTGTGGTGGGTGGCGGGGATGACGGTATCATTACTACAGGCAGCGGGAGGAACACGTGCAGGAAATACACACCCACACACTACTCAGGCACCACGAGGAAGGCGCTGTCTCCCCCACCGACGACTGATTGCATCTTAATAGCGAGGATCACAGGCCATTCTAACATAAATTAGGTCATTAATGTGAAGCTTTACCAAGGACACGCCCAGGAACCTGCCAGGGTGATAAACAAAGTGTTGTGAATGGGTGAGGCAGGGCAGGGAGGTGCCCGGGCCCCGCCCTCACCTGTTTGGCACGCAGGTCAACGCTGCAACCACCTCCACCTATATTACTGCTAGGGTGACACTGGCACTTGCCCCCCCCCCCTCCCATATTAGATTCAAGCACTAGAGCTGGTGGGGGGAGGGGGGGCATCCAGCGTGCCTCCTGCTCCGTGGTGCAGTCAACCATAACCGTTACACAAGAAGTTCATGTTTTATTACATATCAAAAAAAATGTGCGTCAGTATGAAGCCGACAGAGTATCTTTACCAGGGGCGGGGGCCGCTGAGTGGTGCAGCCAGCCACACTGAACTGGGGAGAGGAGAGAGTAACACTTGTTGAAGGACCAGTCGTCCCTCTCTGCCTCCTTCCTTCCCTCACAACACATGAAACATTTAAAACTTTTTACCCCAAAGGGAATTTTATTTGTATCCTAACTTGACTAACACGAAGGCTGGTCGTGAGCTGTGTTGGCCAGCGTCACACTGACGTGATCACATCTTCCCAGTCTGAGAGTTGACAAAGAAAAGAATACCAACTACACAGTCGTATACACCCTCACGATAACATGTATACAACCTTATGATAACATGTATACACCCTCAAAAGGGGTGTGGATGAGGGGTGTTGGGTGCGGATGAGGGGTGTTGGGTATTGATGAGGGATGAGTGAGAAGGGAGGGTCCCTACCTTCCATAACGACCAATGTTCTCAGTGCTTCCGCCGCCCTGCATGCCGTCATTAAGCGACAGCCTCCGTTAGGGGAGACTTCCTCATTGGTGCAAGTGGAAAGGCCATCACTCCTTTCCTTCACTTTACCATAATCTATCCTCTCCTCCTCCTCCTCTTCGTCATCCTGGCCTCACTTCACCCTTCCTGCTACTCTCTCTCTCTCTCTCCCCTCGTAACAGCCACATCTTCCTCCTCCAGCCTCCCCCTGCCCCACCGTGCAACAGTGTACAAAATGGTAAACAAAGCATTAGGTTGTGCTCCCATTAAGCTCCCTCGCGTGAGAGTTCAGCCCACACCGTACCTGGTCGACGTGACTGACCAACACAGTTCATGCAATCTCAACTTTTTTTTCTTGTACTTATGATTGGATAAATTAGAATACACAAGGCGCAGACCGTAAATTTGGACAACTTCCTCTCAGATACCGGTAGCTTCTGTGAACAACAGGTGGAGCTACGGAAAAATAAATGCATGACTGCGCAGTAAAACGGGACGATGAACACAGAAAATGAAACTCTGTGTTGGTGAAGAGAGAGACGTTCAAAATGCTTCATACAGTGAACGAATTCCTCGGTCATTCCCACCTATTCCTTGTACTTGGATCATGATTAACTCTGCAAGTAGATGGTGAGCGAAGAAAACAGAAATAACCATTGGATTTACACGCTGTTCCGAAGATGTTCGGACTGAGACTGAATACTTTTGCTTTTCCCATCAGTGTTTCTCCCTCCTCATCATGAGCGTTTGTGTTGTTGATCAATTTCTCAACTCTTGTTCGTGAGGCAAACACTCTTACAACTAAGGTGACTAACACACACACACAAGTATCGAGGCAGTTCGTGTAATTTTGTTCTAAATAAGCAGAATGAAAGGAATATTTTAATGAGAAGTTGTGAGACGTGTTCGTCCCCAAGACGAGGGAGGAGGTGAACAGCGGTGCACAATGTTTCGCTCGGGAGTTGCCAAGGTGACCTTCATGGTCCGCCTCGGGCGCTTTTGGACGAAGTCAGTGTTCTTGTGATTCCCGGCAGTTTCCAGCAGTAACAGTGTTTCCAGCGGTGGGCCCGCTGGTTTGTTTGGGTTAGACCAGGACGGTTAATTGGGTGAGACGCTGCAGCAGCATGTTGGTTGTTTGTGGCAGGATGCGATCATGTGGGTCCCAGAACCTTGACCTCTCTCACCACTAACTACTCAACTACTTCCTCTTGTGTGTCAGAGAACACTAAGAAAAGTAGAGTAAAACTTGCTAGTAGATGATGTAAGGTGGACGTGCCATAATAGTGAGGTGTAAGTGACCACAGGAACAGCGGTGGTGGCCGCTGGCTGCTCCACTTGGTCCACCTCCCTCACAAAAAAGGTGAGGTGAACCCTGGGTGCCCACTTCTTCGTCATCCTCAACTATTTCTCCGAATAGAAACATTTTAATACTTATCTTCTCCTTGTATATAACACCGGTATACTGTTTTATACAAGAGTATTATTGACGTTGAGAAACTAAGTAGTTGGGTATGATGGGCAGGGTGACAGCTCGAGTTCCAAAGCACCAATTCTTGTGGAGACTTCAACAGCAGGATAAATACCAATCTCGGTTACCAGGCCAGCTATTTTATGGCGGCCGAGCGGGGCATTACACACACCACCTCCTAACTCATCCACTCGTAACAGTCTTATTAGGACGACACTGAAGGCAATTTATATTTTACAGTAGATGGGTTAACTACAGCGCCTTTGTTACCAGAAGACAGTGACCAATACTGACACCAGCATTCTAACGGCCAACACTGACACAGATTGCATTAACCCGGACAACGCCTTCTCCCCCTCCACCCTCTCCCCACCCACTTTGCTCCCATCCACACTCACAACCACCCACCTTCCCAACTAACACCCCCACCCACCACCCACACTTCCTGACAACCATCCACTACCAACACTTCCACCAATGCCTCAAATATTTGCATCTTATGTGCAACAGATATCATACTACCAACGCACACACACACACACACAGAGTTACTGACAGTTGCAGTTTTCATATTCTATTGTAAGATATATTGAACCTAAGTGTGACTGTAGCACCGATATTAAATGTGTGTGTGTGTGTGTCGTCACAGTGGGCTCCAGATGGTCAGGCAGGAGGGTCAGAACACACATGATACACCACAAGGAGTCATGTGTGCCGCCGCCGCCGCCTTTTGGCAATAGATGGCGCTGCCCGCTTGTTTGTTCCAGAACTTGTGTGTGTGTATGTGTGTGCGTGTGTCTTGGCCCGCCTCTCTACAGGAAACACGCAGGCCTAAGAGCTAGCAGGAGACAAGGCCACTTTCTCCTCCCTGTGTCACGAGTAGCAAATGGTCGACGACTACCACCACTACTAACCTTGAACTGTAAACAAGACTCGCCTTCACTGATTGGCTGATGACGTACTGTTTGCACCCCCCCCACCACCACAACTCTCTGCTTCACCCCCCTCCAACTCCCTCACTTACCCCCTGCCCCCACTCTCTCACTTCATCCACCTTCCGTTTGAGGAAATGATGAACGTGAAGGGATTGTTTCATCATCTCTCCTTACCTCACCCCCACCATAATCCTCTCTCAGGCACGACAAGTGTGTGTGTGTGTGTGTGTCACGGGAGTCCTGCTCGGAAGGGGGGTCACGTGCGGTGTTCTCTAATGGCGTAGACAGGAGGCTGTGGGAGGATATCAGCCCATACCAGGGATGATGACGCAAGATAGTATTGTTCTAGAGAGAGAGAGAGAGAGAGAGAGAGAGAGAGATGTTTTGAAGTGGAGAGAAGAGTCAGGGGAGTTCAATGGGGGGAGTTGGTTAAGGGGGAGGAGGAGGTACGGGTAGGGGGAGAAAGGGGGTGTATGCATAACAACACAAGCATGAAGGCTGCCCCACACAACCAACCTCTCCACAACACAACAATAACAAATACACCAACAGTTTATGGTGCATGTTGGGTGAGTCTCTTGGGGTGAGTGCATAGAGCTGTGGCCAACATGACTGTACTGGAGAGAATTACTGCAGCTGAGCCTCCACCGCCCATCACAGAGTTCAAGGCCACGTACCACCACCACCCAACGGACGGCCATGCTGTGTGTGCTGGTGGAAGGGGTGGTGGTAGTGAGGGTGTGGTGGTGGTGAAGGGGTGGTGATGATGGTGGTGGTGGTAGTGAGGGTGTGGTGGTGGTGTGTATGATGGTGGTGGTAGTAAGTGGTGGTGGTGAAGGTGTGGTGGTGGTGAAGGTGTGGGTGATGGTGGTAGTAGGAGGGTGTGTGGTGATGGTGAAGGGGTGGTGGTAGTGAAGGTGTCGGTGGTGGTGGTGTGAAGGTGTGTGTAGTAATGGGGTGGTGGTGGTGATGGTGGTGATGGGGTGGTGGTGGTGATGGGGTGGTGGTGGTGATAAAGATGGTGGCGGTGATGGATGGTGGTGATGGTGAAGGTAGGCGAGGTGTGTACTGGTGATGGGTGGTGAAGGGAATGGATAGGAGTTATTGTTTCTTGTGATGAGAGATGACAGACGATGTTGTTAGTGATGCAGAGGACAACACAGCCGGTGGCAGTAACAGAGAGCCACTTGAAAACGTCTTGATTATATCGGTGGTAACTAATGTGCAGTCGTAGGAGTAGTGAAGTTTGTTGTGATGGTGTGGTAGTGGACCTGGTGAGAGAGCGGACACGTGGCGGCCATAACACATCACCAGCAACAATCACCTGACCGCCATGATGGACAGATAACAGCCAACCGCCCCATGATCTCTTTCCGGCACAATGTTGATTATAGAGAACCATGCGTTGTGACCCTGAGCTAGTGAGGGCCGCCACGCACAGCACCCGGGACCCGCTGATGCACCGTGTCTGACCCGCTGAGTCGGAAGGGGGGAGGGGAAGAAGGAGGAAAGGGAGGAAGGGGGGGGGGACTTTGTGGGAAGATGTACAGGTCGGGTGGATCTCTAGTCTGCCACTCACCACAAACACACCCAACATTCCCAGAGTTACCATAATCCTAACACGTCTTCCTTCTTGATCCTCTGGTTACCGAGAGAAACACCTAGCAAAATCTCTTTAGATATTTACTTTCCCAACAATGTGTGTGAGGGAGAAAAGAGGTTCATGAACACGTTGGTAATAAACCTGTTGTGTCGCCCCTATGAAAGAACACTGCTGGTGAGAGGAAGATGGCGGCGGTGGTGGATGGGGGTGAGAGTCGAGCAACACCAACTTGTTATAATACCCACCTCTACCACCTCCCACTTCCCCTCCTCATTCTTCCTGTTATCACCTCCACACTCCTCCTGTTACCACCTCCTTCCTCCTCCTGTTATCACCTCCTCACTCCTTCTGTTATCACACCTCACCTCCTGTTATCACCTCCTCCCTCCTGTTATCACCTCCTCTCCTCCTGTTATCACCTACTCCTCCTGTTACCTCCTCCCCCCACTCCTGTTACTCCCCTCCTGTTATCACCTCCTCCCTCCTGTTATCACCTCCTCCCCCCTCCTGTTATCCCACCTCCTCCCCCCTCCTCCAGTCTCACCTCCTCCCCTCCCTGTTATCCACCTCCTCCCCCCCCCTCCTGTTCACCTCCTCCCCCTCCTGTTATCACCTCCTCCCTCCTCTGTTCCTCCTCCCCCCTCCTGTCCACCTCCTCATTATCACCTCCCCTCCTGTTATCACCTCCTCCCTCCTGTTATCACCTCCTCCCCCCTCCTGTTATCACCTCCTCCTCCTGTTATCACCTCCTCCTCCTGTTATCCTCCTCCCCTCCCCTGTTATCACCTCCTCCTCCCTCCTGTTATCACCTTGCCCTTGTGTCCTTTTATCCTCGAGTTATTTGTACTGTTAATCTCTTGAGACTTTCCACAACGACCTAACACTTGAGACACCACACACACCTCACCCTCAAGTCTCACTGAGCAATCCTCTCGGTATCTCTCACCCCTCACACATGCCTCCCAGGGTCCCGTTACAAGCCTAACTTCCTTAATGCGACGCCACAATGGTTCGCTCAAGTTAGAGAGAGAGACCTCACCTCATAAAACACAACTCCACAAACAGGGCTAAACCAGTGTTCGTCTCCGCCTCGTGTCACTTCCTCTACTGATGAACGCGGAAGTGAGACACACACATCCCCTCCCTCACCTCCCTCTAACCCCCGGATATGTTTACTCCCTCACCCTCTCGTGCCATTCCCGTTCTCCTGTGTCCTGTTCGTCAACATCCGTCACCTGTGCCCCCCCCCCCTCTCCGCAGAGTACCTCCCTGGTTGTAATATTATCCTAGATATTAATTAACCTGTATGCAGCATTGTAGGCTTGTAATTAACCTGTATTCTGTATTTTAGGCTTGTAATTAACCTGTATTCTGTATCCTTGTCCTGTACACACCTTGTATCCTGTATCAAACATCTGTCAGCTGTACCCTCCACTCAGCCACACACTCTTACTGTGTACAGGCAACATCTGTGACCAGCGACCCGTGCACATGACTCTGTTGCACACTCCTAATCACATACGTTGCTGTAAAATGCATACACGAACCACCTTCATGTGCCTCCATCACCTGAGCACTATGATGTACATGAGAATCTGCCACAGGTATATAATCAAATACGGTACGTGACACCTGTATATAAGTACACACACACACATACACTTACCTACACTCACACACACCAGGAAGGGGTAGAGAGCCGCGCTGTGTACGACTGATAACCAATACAAATAACAAAAGAATCAAATACAAACATTACACGAAGGTTCCGCTAGATTGTTTAGGCGTGATCAGGCAGAATGTGACCACAGTTCAGATAAGGGTTCCTGGGACACCCTTCAACAGACGAAGCCAAGGTTCCTCTTAAACACTCTTGTGAAGTTAACTCTTATTTGTACTAATTATCGCAAGGAGAGCAGCAGTCTTGTTGATAAGCTGACTGTTGACATCTTCACAGCTGATTACTGTTGACATCTTCACAGCTGATTACTGTTGACATCTTCACAGCTGATTACTGTTGACATCTTCACAGCTGATTACTGTTGACATCTTCACAGCTGATTAATGTTGACATATTTACAGCTGATTACTGTTGACATCTTCACAGCTGATTACTGCTGACATCTTCACAGCTGATTACTGCTGACGTCTTTACAGCTGATTACTGTTGACATCTTCACAGCTCATTACTGTTGACATATTTACAGCTGATTACTGTTGACATCTTCACGGCTGACTACGCTGACATCTTCGAAGCAGACTAAGAATCGACATCGTCATAGCTGATATTTTCAAGGTGAATTTTATTGTACAAGTCCCCAACCTAACTCTCCCAAGAGAGCAGTAACCATCCTTCCTCATAGTCCCACACACACTAGTCTTACACCCCAGTAAAGCCTCTGTGCTCTCCTTGATGCACAGTTCCATAAACCCGTAAATGATTGGGAGGAGTCGTGTTGTAAATCTATAAATAATAATAAACCTCAGGGCTGGGAGTTTAGCCCACGTCCCCAGGGCGGGAGTCCCTGGGGACTGTGAGCTATGGTGTAGCAGCTCCGCCTCCCCCGCTCTCAACCATCACCCCTTGAGGAGCTTGACCCATTGTCGTGAGGTGGAGTGCGGGAGTCCCCGGAGGTGTGGCCTCTTAATTCCCCGGTGCAGGTCCCCAGGGGGATGCCAGGCAGGCCACTGCGCTCTCAACTACTGGACTACTCTCACCCAGTGACGATGTTTTCTAGTAATAACGATGATAACAAGTGGAAACCGCCTGTAAAGCTACCACTCCAATGTCCACTCATCACTGAAAATTCGTGAAGAGAAGTGAAAGTTGCCGTACGTGAGAAGAGGAGAAATGGGGGAAGGCTGATGATCAAGTCTAGAGCCGGTTGTCTCTGACAAGCTGAGAACAAGTGTTAGGTCAGGTCAGACTGGGGTCACTATCAGGTCATGTGAAAGTCTGTGGCAGCATGACCTGACTCGACCTGTCAATAATGCTTTCTCTTTGACGTTTACTCTTCATTCCTACTCTGATATAACAAGAGCGATAGGGTAAAATGTTCCACATTCTGTCAACAAAAGTAAAAACTCACTAACACACGTGTAAAATAACAGCTGAAATTTGCTTCACCTTCACCACCTCCTCCGGCTGGCTTCCGGACCTCACTTGACCTCATGTGACCAAGACAGATGATCCATATGTGACCTCACACGACTCACTTTGACCTACATATCCCCCACCCGTTGTGTACTTGTTGACTCACTATCCTTGTTCTTGTGGCGCTGAGTACTCCTTCAAGTAATGGATGACAACTTATCATTTGGTAATAAACCCATCATCAGGTGTCGTCCACGCTCTAATAGTTTGTGTTTGTCTCCTACAGATGAGGACAGTGGCTACTGGCGTGACGATGCACGCCCCCGCAGCCCAAGTCGTTTGGAACCCGTCGGAGATCGGCAGCGCCGCACCCTACCGCCAATCAGCCGTTTGTTACCCAGACCAGCTCTCATTGTCCGCTCCCGTTCCCCAGCCCTACCCCCTGCGGACATGCTTCTGCCGCCACAGGACACGCCGCTGGACTGCCACGTGCCCCGCCGTGCAGCCTCACCGCGTCTGCCCCCCTTCTGTGACGTCAGACGACACCAACGAGCGCCGTCACCAATGGAGTACGACCACAGGCCATCCCGTTACTCCGACGACTCCATCCTTCCATACGATTTGACGACCCGACGCGCACGGTCCCCCCGCAGCGTGTCGCCGCAGTCGCTGCCGCCGGTGTTGGCCTCCATGCACCTGACGCAGGTCACCAGCGCCGAGGATGGCGGTGGTCAAGGCAACGGCGGTGGTCCACCTCCTGGCCAACACTGCACCGGCTCTAACGGCGGCTACGTTGACTCTTCACAGACATCTCTTTCCTTCTTCGGTTCACTCGGCCTCGGTGGAGACAAAGGCGGGCTTGGTGGCGCTGACGGAGGTGGTGGTGGAGGTCAGACTCCTCCTGGCGGGATGTCCAACTTGGAGACCACATCACTGCCACCACCAATCCCGATGCCAGTAGAGCCTCACGTGTACTCCCTCCCAGAGCACTGCCGCAGCATCCCGCTCACTGCCAATGACACTTCTCAGTCATTCCCAGCTCCAGCACACTTCAGGGACAAACACCTCCAGCCTCAGCAACAACAACAACAACAGCAACAACAACAACAGCAACATCAACTACAGCAGCAGCAACAACAGCAGACACATCAAACACATTTCCAAACACAGCATATCCAGTCTCAGCAAACACAGCCACAGTACACCATCCCACAACCGTCACCCTCACCGATACCTGTGTCACCGCCCCTGAGCTGCGCTACCTCGCCCCTTACCAGCGGCACCACCCTCCTCAGGTCCCCGCCAGAGGCACAGACCTTTGAGCCCCTCACCACTCAAACACAGGTCAGTCAAATGTGATACTTATAACGTTACGATTTGTATCACGATCAAATATTTAACAAATTGTGATGTGGATCGACTTTTGTCCATTATTTTAATAAGTTCCTGTACAGTAGCCTCCATGTAATGTCTTAACGATTATTACGCTTCGTCCTAATGGGTCTGTGTGTTGTTCAGGTTCCGTTGGTGTCGTCTACGGACCTACAGAGCGGGTGGTGCGAGCGATCACCCATGTCCCCTCAGTATATGCAGACCAGCTACCCCAGCCGGCCCTCACCAGGGGGCAGCTCCATCATGGACGCCAACTCCCCGCCGTTGCACGATCTCCAGGTACCTACACACGTTCTCACTTAATAAAAACAGTATAAAAAAAATTCTTCTCACAAAACAATATTGTATAGCATCAGTTCTCGCTGAGACCGAGCATCAGACAACAAATCTAGTGACACGTCTCTGACTATTAGTTTATTACTTCAAATATTAACAGTTTTAGTTTTAACATAAAGGACTTAACTAAGTCTCTGTCTCTCTGCAGCGCGAGGTGCCACTACAGGTGCGAGTGTCCATCCTGCAGCAGCGTCTGGGCCTTCCTGAAGACACACCCCTTGAATTTGTCAACGGTGGTCATGGCATCAAGAACCCGCTCGCTCCCAACCTTGACCCAGCACGTCCAGAGGTTCCTGAGAAACTGCAGCCTCCGCCCCCCGGTAGGTACACACACACACACTTTACCTTGTTTGTCTCCTATCAGCAAGTAAACATGTTTCAACTGTTAGTGTTTCATTAAGTTTAGATCCCCCTCCCCTCGACGCGGCTTAAAACACTGAAATGCTCTTTAAGGTGACCCTGAGTATAAGTGTCCCTTTATTTACAACCAATCTCACTGTTTGTTGTTGTTGTTGCAGTTATGGAGGAGGAAAGCAGCAAATTCGTGTGTCGCATCTGCTCCAAGGCATTCACTCTACAGCGACTGCTAAACCGCCATATGAAGTGTCACTCGGACGTGAAGCGATACCTGTGTACCTTCTGCGGGAAAGGCTTTAACGACACCTTCGACCTCAAGCGCCACACTCGTACTCACACAGGTGGGTCACTCTTCATGTTCTCGTGTTATTTAGTCTACACAGTAATGTTAGCAATATAATATGAGTTTGTACAGTTTACAGTTGGTTGGTTCATGTATACGTTGTCTCATAGTGTTCCATGGCACACGTGAGTAGTTTTATGTCGTGACTAACCACAGTTTATTGTACCCAGGTGTGCGACCCTACAAGTGCAACCTGTGCGAGAAGTCGTTCACTCAGCGGTGTTCCCTGGAGTCCCACTGCCTGAAGGTGCACGGCGTCCAACACAGCTACGCCTACAAGGAGCGGCGCTCTAAGGTGTACGTGTGTGAGGAGTGTGGCCACACTACGGGCGAGCCCGAGTGTCACTACCTCCACCTCAAGGACAACCATCCCTACAGCCCCGCACTACTCAAGTTCTACGATAAGAGGCATTTCAAGTTCAACAACTCCAATTTCACGAACGTTCTTCTGATGAGTCAAACGTAGAAAGTTGTGGTGACAGCGGGCGCGGGTGTCCTTGTTGGCTGTTATAGTTGTAGGCCGGTGGTCACGACTGGTGTGGGCTGCAGTACTGATGCCAGGCCCAACACATATCACTGCCTCGCTGACCGGCACCACACAGGCAGCACAGTGATGAGTTAGACTTGGCACTGTTGTCGGCTGCTGTGTGGACCAGAGGAGGGCTCTCCCGCTTCTACACAACACGCAGACTGACCTGACCAGCTCACGCGCTGAACGTATTTTTATACTTAGCTAAATAAAGATAAAGGCATTATATTATAAGTATATTAAAGTATATATTACCATACTAGAAAAGTTTATGGTTTTCTTTATATATGCCGTTCATGTGCATATAATGCAAGTTATCTCCAGTAGATCAAGTATGTAGGCTGTATGAAACAGAACATGGTGGCGATAATAGCAGTTATATGGCATGTGGCGCTACAAGTGCTTACAATGTATGTGGATTCGTTGCAATATAGATGTTAAGATATTGCTGAACCAATGATCACGTCTCGCACTTAATGTGTTGTGCTTCTTCTCTTCTTTCTCTATAGTTTATATACCACGAAACTTCATTGTCTTTATTATTTACTTATAAAACTGTCGACAAAAGGCCACTGTGTTCCAGTATGTTGTGATGATCTCCAAATGTAACCTGTGGGCATTAGATATGAATGGTGCTCCAACCATAAGTGATAAAACATATATTATATTTTACAATAACCACCAACCAATGATATTTACCTCAGAGCTGAGACCCGCCGCCTGCAGCCGAGTCTAAGATCGAGAAAGTTAAGTTTTAGGGTCGAAAATTAAACTGTAGGACCTAAAACAGAGACGAAGGAGCCGGAGGTGGCACCTTGGTCGTGGCGTGACGGAGGGCAGACGGAGGAGTGTAACAAAAGGGTAGCGTTGTGGCCCCCGTCAACGAGGAGTGGAGGCTGTTGAGGCGTTAGCTGGTAGTGGACGAGCACGCTGCTCTCGTGGTATCTTCCGGTGAAGTACAAGCTGTCTGATGGGTGTAAATAGGATGTACATAGTTCGTTATCTTTGTCTGGTATTTTTGTAAAACTTGCGAGCTTCCTGACCTGTGTGCTAGTGCTTTAGATGGGCCGCGTCAACCAGTATCAACAAGGCCCGCCACACGGTGACTCTCACTCCGCAGTTTTAGATTATCGCTGTTATACGAGCTGGGTGCTGCTCACGTTTTCTCTACATTATGTAGTTGCATGTACTGTAAGGAAGACTACAATAGCCAGCTGCACCAATATGAATCTCTGTTAGCAGGATTAATTCTAAATATAAATGTTATTATTGATACATTGTATGTCTCTGATGCTATGCAAGTAGAGGGATAAGTTGCAGTAAACTAATGGTGCAATGGAGTGCAATTGTTATGTTGGATATATGTTGTTGGTGTGGTCCAGCACCCGTGGCACTGCGTCTCTCACCGAGGGTCAAGATGCAGCTGTAACAACGTAGTACAGTAACATTATTTAACAGTTGTTCAGCTGGTTGTTAGGCTGCCGGGTGCAATTATTCAACTGAGAGTGCAAATGTTGTTATGATTAAATAAATATTGCAAACATAATAACCGTTTATAAGCGTTCACTAGATGCTACGACCGTGACTGTGGTTCACGATACTGTTGTTAGGGTCACTATGATTATGGCACTTAGGAACTATCAGTCATTTCTCAAGGTGAGCTTTCCATATCATCTTCGCCTCTTTACGGGTTGCAGTTAATGTTATTGTAAACTTTTACTTGACCTTATTTATGACGGACAGCCGTAACCTCTAGCTGACTGTCTCTTGTTGATGAGTCTTCAGTCACATATAATATATTTTTAGATATTCTTTGTCTTGTTTTGTATGTTCTCTTTTCACGTGTTTTTTTCCCTCTATCTTATCTGTATATACTTGACACTAAGATAATAAAGATTTTTTTTGAACTATTTCTTTATTTTTAATTCGCCCCAACAACAGTGTATATGAGTGACCATCAGCCAGGTGAGGAGTGTCAGCCAGGTAGTGTCTTGTAGAGTGTCAGCCGGGTAGTGTGGAGATTCAGCCGGGTAGAGTCAGGCAGAGTGTCAGCCGGGTAGTGTGGAGATTCAGCCGGGAAGAGTCGGGGCAGAGGTCAGCCGGGTAGTGGAGATTCAGCTGGGAAGAGCCGGGCAGAGGTCAGCTGCAGTGTGGAGATTCAGCTGGGAAGAGTCGGGCAGAGGCTTCAGCCTGCAGTGTGGGAGATTCAGCTGGGAAGAGTCGGCAGAGGTCAGCCGGGTAGTGTGGAGATTCAGCCGGGTAGAGTCAGTCAGAGGTCAGCCGGGTAGTGGAGATTCAGCTGCAGAAACAGGCAGAGGTCAGCCGGGGTAGTGTGGAGATTCAGCTGCAGAGTCAGGCAGAGGTCAGCCGGGTAGTGTGGAGATTCAGCTGGGTAGAGTCAGGCAGAGGTCAGCCGGGTAGTGTTAGTCAGGTAGTGTGTAAGCCGGGTAGAGTCAGGTAGAGAGTAAGCTGGGTAGAGTGTCAGCCGGGTGGAGCTGTAGGTAGAATGTTAGCCGGGTAGTCAGGTAGAGTGTCAGCGGGTAGAGCCAGGAAGAGTGTCAGCCGGGTAGAGTCAGGTAGAGGTCAGCCGGGTAGCGCCAGGTAGAGTGTCAGCCGGGTAGAGCCAGGAAGAGTGCTCAGCTGGGTAGAGCTGTGGGTAGAATGTTAGCCGGGTAGAGTCAGGTAGATTGTCAGCCGGGTAAAGTCAGGTAGAGTGTCAGCCGGGTAGAGTCAGGTAGAGTGTCAGCCGGGTAGAGTGTCAGCCGCTTAAAGTCAGGTAGTGTCAGCCGGGTAGAGTCAGGTAGAGTGTCAGCCAGGTAGTGTCAGGTAGAGTGTAAGCCGGGTAGTGTCAGTCAAGTAGAGTGTCAGCCGGGTAGTGTCAGTCAGGTAGAGTCAGCCGCCAGGTGAAATATAAACCAGGTAGAATATCAACCAGGTGGAGTGTCAGCCGGGTAGTGTGTTAGCCGGATAGTGTGTCAGCCGGATAGTGTGTCAGCCAGGTAGAGCGTCAGCCAAGTAAAATGTCAGCCAAGTAGAATGTCAGCCGGGTAATGCGTCAACCAGATAAAGTATGAACCAAATAGTATCAGCCAGGTAAAGTGTCAGCCAAGTAGACTGTCAACCATGGAGAGTGTCAGCCGTCAGGAGCCTAATGTCTGACCCATGTATAAAGTCTACGGTCATATCCACCCGAGTTTCAAGACCATTTTAAACATGCCAGGAATAAGAGTAAACATACATACATACATACATACATACATACATACATACATACATACATACACACATACATACATTCACACATATAAATACATACATACACACATACATTCACGTGGGTACAGACAGACATGATGTAGGTACAGGAGTAGAAACTAAAAGATTAATCACAAACCTAAGAAAAAAAAATTAGACGTTATTAAAAGCTCTACGGGAATGAGCCAACTGTGGTCAGGCCAATATAAGTGAGGTACTCGATCGTCCCCAACCATCAGCCGTGGAGAGGAGTGTGTGTGTGTGTGTGTTGAGAGACTTTGAAACTTAATACTGGAAAGATTTATCAATTAAATATATAGATGTCCTAAACACCTTGGGCTAAAACGTGAAGAAGAAAACGTAAATAAGCTACAAGAAACAAATGCGCAGCGGCCAGTCAATAAACGGTATGACTCTACAATAAACAAATGAGCGAGAGCCAGACAATAAACGGAATGACTGTAAAATAAACAAATGAGCATCAGCCAGACAATAAACGGAATGACTGTAAAATAAACAAATGAGCATCAGCCAGACAATAAACGGAATGACTGTAAAATAAACAAATGCCCATCAGCCAGACAATAAACGGAATGACTGTAAAATAAACAAATGCCCATCAGCCAGACAATAAACGGAATGACTGTAAAATAAACAAATGCCCATCAGCCAGACAATAAACGGAATGACTGTAAAATAAACAAATGAGCATCAGCCAGACAATAAACGGAATGACTGTAAAATAAACAAATGCCCATCAGCCAGGCACGTCAATGATGATGGAATACCGTAAGTCTTAAAAGGCATTACAAACACTCAGCATTTGGTTACTATGGTATCAAAATTATCGTTTTATTTCCAGCGTAATACAGTGTAACCATAAATCTTGAGGGTAGGTTTTATGGGGCGTGGTGAACCTCTGACCACCGTAGGGACACACACACACACACACACACACACACACACCACATTTATAACCCCCCTTATCTATACATCCATCACTGGTGGCTAATGCAACTATCATGTTTAACTACGACTCAGAATTCCCTTGTAATGTAACTACGATAATTCCCCCTTACTTACGGAGCCCTAGGTGGAAAATTATAACTTTCCCTTTATTCAACATTCAACTACGGTATTTTAACCAGCCTAAACAAACTATAGAACATAACTAAATCTTGCTAGAGCCCTATAACACACCTTTGTTCAGCACCTATAACACACCTTTGTTCAGCACCTATAACACACCTTTGTTCAGCACCTATAACACACCTTAGTTCAGCACCTATAACACACCTTTGTTCAGCACCTATAACACACCTTTATTCAGCACCTATAACACACCTTAGTTCAGCACCTATAACACACCTTAGTTCAGCACCTATAACACACCTTAGTTCAGCACCTTTTTATTTGTATTAAGAACCTCACCTGAACCCCGAAGCTCCTGTAGTGGGCTTCGTCCTCTGGGTCTACCAACGGGGTATTGACCTTTGTACCTCCACGCCTCTTTTTTTTTTTTAATTTAATGGCCCCTTCCTTAGGTGGCCCCTCCCTCAGGCATGTTGAGGTCCCCCGCTAATCAACTGTATTTTGGTGACCTAGAAGTATAATGCAAACTATAGCGCAGCCTCCCAGGAAGTACTGCAACAGGTAGACTCGTTCACCTTGTTGTTGCACAGATTTTATCATGTCTGAAACTAACACACTTCAACACCACTCAAGTCTACAAAATATTCACCTGTGTTGTGGAAAACCTTTTGGCAGTGTTAATGGATCAGCCAACACGTTTTACAGATAGCAAGTTACTGAGTCTCTTGGCTGTAGTCTTATCAACCCAAAGATGAAATACAAAAAAAAAAAGGTGTGAATCCTCGTCACGTGTAGGAGTCACAGATCACTACAGGTGGTGTGTTAACCTATCGCTGAAAACAACAATAAAGGCAGCGAGCGTGTTGGCTGGCATAACAAACCGTGGGAAATATTAGTCTATACGTTAAGACACGGCAGCCATAGATTGGAACAGTTGCAATGGGAAGAACGTGGAAGACTTCTAAAACCTCAATCAAGAACAACTTACACCTAACGAAAAAAAAAAGAACGGCCTTAAGACTAGTACCTGTAACAAAACTTGACCCCTGTGGATGGCAACTAATGTATCATGCAACACAACAAGCTCCAAACATACACGTGATCATAACCTGTATAAAGTAATATTAGTTGACAAGACACACGAGGGGAAGCAACACTATGAAGGACAAATAACATCAAGCGACACATGTAAATCAAAATCTGAAATCAAAACATATTGGACTTATAAATTTATACAGAATCTTAACAGCTAAACCGGTCTGCTGTAACCTCGGACCTCTGCCATCTAGACGACCATACAGCAATTATGATGTTACTACCCGGAATCACTGCACACACAACTAACCGACCAATCCTCCATTTTCTATAACACTTAATTTTTTTTTCGGGTCAAGTCATTTTAACTCTGATTACCGAGAGATTTGTTTTTACCCGTTAAGGAGTAGAGTCGTAGGCATGTGTTTCATTCACCTGAGAGAGACACTGACCACTCAATGGGTTAATAGACTAACTGGTGGTGGCCTAGATACCGGTTGTGACGTAACGTGAGCGAATACCAGTGCAGCAGAACCTTACACACACACACACACACACACACACACACAAACAAACAAACAAACAAACAAAAGCTTAATGATATGGTAAAATAATTAACATGAGGCTGTGGGTCATGAATGGGACTGAAAAGAGAATTCATGTTCTTCTGTGTCAGGATAATCAACAGTAGTGTGTAACAAGGTGTTCTGTGTCACACCTTCTTACTCTTATTTATTGATGACCTAAAACTGCCATCAACAGCCACTAATTAGTCTGCTGATGACACCAAGGACTCAACGCTAACAGTCGAAGCTGATGACGGACAGTATCTCTAGAGTGATCTGGACTACGAGTAAATATGGCTGCTCCAACCTACAGTAACCTTTAAACACATTAGGAAGCGACACTCGGTGCTGTGTGGGGTGATGGTGACAGGACGATGTTATGTGAAAGACCTCAAAGTAAAGCCTGAGGTCAAATATATATTTTCCCACAAGTGTACCAGCAGGATACAGTCTAGTCTGGCATTATTCAAGAGACCTGGATTACCACAGCTAATTTTAACCATTTATAAATATTTAATACACAGCATATAGAACGGAACGTGTAGTGAGGACCCTTATACAGAGGCCCCGGTACCTCAGGACAGGAAGAACTTTACACGACTTACACAGATGGCTGCCTTGTTTGGTGTACAGGTGACAGAGCGGATGTGATTCAGACTCACAAGATAATTATCAGTCATGACAGCGACCAGCCCAGCTCATTGTTCTCTTAAATCACCTATGACACATTCTCAGGTCACAGGAAATATCCAAATGTACGGTGGCGCGCCTTAACGCTTATACATATACATCCACTTATCAGGAAATCAACTTAAGGAAAAATACTGGCTGCAAGTTGTACGTAGTTTCAGCAGCAACAATAAGGTCGGTGACTGTCTAGAATGATTCAGTATCGTTTATGACGTATTTATCATACCAAGATAAGGTCACACACTTATTTATGATGCGATTAGGTTTAATTGAACTGTCTTATACCTATCCAGTCTTTTATTAAGTACCACCCTTAGCTGAACTTGGTGTAAAATGGTATCAGGTTTTTTTTTTCATTAAGATCTTGACCAACATGTTTTACTGAGCATAATACAAATACTTTAAAGTAGAGGTAAAAGACTAAACTAAGAAGCGACAAACAGACCACCACAAAGGAACTATCACTGTGCTGTATCCAAGGCATTACAACCATTAACAAACTATGGCATCATCTTACTAAACCCACACAGTTGAGTGATGGTTGGTTCTCATTCACCAGAGGATGTATAGTGTGTACATTAAAATAAACCAACTGGTGAAGATCCCGAGATAAAAAGAGACATTACTAGCAACCCCGAGTCATTCAAATCAGAGATGGAGAGTACTTTTATGTGAGAGACTATTAATATTTATATCAAACTTTAATTTCAGATTCAATTCGTCCATCATAGATTGTGTATTACAGTAGTTTATGAATTTATCGAATAATGGATCTCCAAGAAACAACAATGTGTATCTCAACCTTAACCAAGACTCCTAGGGAAAAAAAAAAGATTCAAGACCTTCTCAGTTGTCGGGTGAAATTTCTGACCTTGGAGGTGCCTGGTATGGGTGAGACTGAAGCAAAAATCGCGCGCCACAACTTCAGATTAAGTTAGGGTAAAGCAGAAGGTATTAAAGTTGTAAGAAGGGATGTTATATATTAGAGGGTTGTTAAGACAGCATCAAAGACAGGATTAGGAAACATGTTAATACAGTACGGAGTTATGAGGGAGTTATAACTATATTCGATAACTAATGAACTTCTGTGCACTAAGCTACTTCATTCTCCCTCGTCTTGTTTATATTATCGAGCGTAAAATTACTCAATAAGAACTTTATATAACGGTTTCTCTTTGCTTAAATCTTTCTTGAGTCCTTAATGTTTCGAATATGCAAGAGGGCGATTATGACAATGTTGTTGGCTGGCTAAGCTATTGCACAGTGTTTCCAGATAAACAACGGAGGTGAACGAACCCCCATTCAGGAGCAGCAGCCAAGACGTAAACATCTCAATATACATAAAAACGAGTTGTTTTAGCAAGTCCAAGTACCCTAACATGTATTGGAGACGAATTTTACCACATTGGCCGTTGAATGTCACAAACTCCAGCGGAACTTTTCACTCGATTTCGCCCATTGCAGAGACTTGTACAGTGCAGCACCAGCCTGGCTTAACATCCACCATTTTTATTTACAGCAAAATGGACCAAAACGAACTAAAACTGACCAACACCAAAGAAACCAGACAAAAACGAGACAAAAGTAAACAAAACGGACAGAATTGAAGGTAAAATGAAACTGAAATGACAAACACGAACCATAAGTTAATCTTGAACACAGTGTCCACAAGAAATATATATTGTGACCTATATTAAATGGCTCTGAGACTACGGTATTAACTCAGATATTATTATCGTTTCGGTTATCCAGCGAATTTTAGTAGGTTAGCATTGGTTAGGTTGCATTTGAGAAGCAGTTGCTGTGACCCATTTTTACCGGGTAGGTTAGGTTAGGAGTATTAAAAATTAGCCGATTTATTTCTCGAGTGCTTAAAAGGGACACCTAAGGCATCAGTGAGAGAGATTTGACACAATTAGACTCGAAACACACCAGGTACAGCGTCATCCAATTGGTCCCACTCCGCCATGTCAGTTATACAGTATTTTGAATCTTACAGAAAGCTGAGGCAAAACAATGCAATTTTTACCCTTAACAGTTATAGCCCTGAAGGTGAGTTTTTTATCTAACTTCTAATATAAATTCAATAAATAAACAGTATGGCGACTCTTGAAAACAGATCATTATAGATTTTTGTTTCAGGGTGTCAGTTTATCTACAGTTAATTGATTTATCTAATTGTTGACTAAAAAGAGATACTGATATTTAATTATACAGCCCAGATTTAAGATATGTACACATTACATAATCCAAGACAATAATTATTAGGATCTATTTTCAACTACATGGACCACATAATTATATACCGTACACAAGGAGGTACTTTATATAATTGTTGGTTCGCACGTTTTTGTCTCCTTAAAAATATCTTTGAGGGGGAAAAAAGTGGAGAATCTAAATGGAAAGAAAGTATTCCGAGTATATATGAACTCCCATGAACAAGTCACTGGCTGCTTAAAGACCGCTATAGAGGAAACTTCCCTCACGCACGGTAAACATACATCAGTTATGTGAGGAAGGCGGGCACTAGACTCGGTTAACACAACTAACACTGGTCACAAAAATGAACATATTTCCCAAGAACAATACAAGCTGCTCTGTTTGTAACAACACTAAAACAGTATATCTATACACTATACATACAGTACAGTGCATGTAAACACAGTGACGTCAGCACTATAAACACGGTGACGTACCAAGGTAATTGGAGTTTCGTTTACTGAAAGACGAATTTTCAGTCAGCGGAAATAAAAAAGAAAAATGAGTTAGAATTTTTTTTGTTCGGCGAATCTATGAAACAAATAATAATAATAATAATAATAATAATAATAATAATAATAAAATAACAATAATAATAATAATAATATTAATACTAATAATAATAATAATAATAACAATAATAATAATAATAATAATAATAATAATAATAATAATAATAATAATAATAATAATAATAATAATAATAATACTAATAATAATAATAATAATAATAATAACAATAATAATAACAATAACAATAACAATAATAATAATAATAGGAGTAATTATAATAATAATAATAATAATAATAATAATAATAATAATAATAGTAATAATAATATCAGATACTACTACTACTACTACTAATAATAATAATAATAATAATAATAACAATAATAATAATAATAACAATAATAGTAATAATAATAATATAAAAAAAAAAATAATAATAATAATAATAATAATAATAATAATAAAATAACAATAATAATAATAATAACAATAATAGTAATAATAATATTAGATACTACTACTGCTACTACTACTACTACTACTACTACTACTACTACTACTACTACTACTACTACTAATAATAATAATAATAATAATAATAATAATAATAATAAAAAAAAATAATAATAATAACAATAATAGTAATAATAATATTAGATAATACTACTACTACTAACAATAATATCAGATAATACTACTAATACTACTAATAATAATATTAATAATAATAATAAAGCCTTGTAAGATCACTTCTTGTACAAGCCACTAGAAGCAAGTGGTTAGTTTTAACGATCACTGAAGGTATTGAGTACATGATGTTGTTGACTTGTTTACAAATGACTAATTATTATTGATATCAATATATAACTTTTACATTACGCGATTTATTACGTAATTTATTTGACATGATGAAAGGTGCACGATAAACTCTCTACTTCTGGCCGTCACTTTACGACGAACAAATTCAGAATAAATCATCTAAAAAATTGGCATAACTTGAGTATAATTCATTGTAAAAGTCTTATGTAATACAACGACTCAGAATATTATGAATAAAAGTTATAAACTACTTCAGAAATAATTTTCCCAATGAAAAAGTTCCATATCATTTGAGTCAATTTAAAGGGGTTCTCCCTTGTACACACCCCGCTTTCTCTGTGGAGTATTTTCTCTTCGTTTTCTCTGACAACTTTCATTACCAACGTGTCAAGGGTGTGGCTACTACTGTACTTACCTTGCTGTTATCTGGACGGACGTTCTACACTTGTATATCCAACTCTTCATCTACTCTGACGTTGTTCCAAGCCAGAGCGAGGGTGCTGGTGACTCTGCAACATAAATTAAAGGCTCTGTAGTCGAACATAACATCTTGATCTGCCCACTGCTTGTCCAGTCTTTTCTCGAAGGGCAAATTATCTGGAGCATGGGCGTAGATTGGTAATTATGAGAGAAAGGAGGGTGGAGAAGAAGGGAGAAGGACAGGCAAAACCTATATGGCACCCAAGGCCTGTGTGGTTAATAAGACTACTTACACAGGCCAAGATAATTGAGTAGTCTTAAGTATTATCGTAATATTTTTACCATTTGAGATAAACATACATACACACAGTTCATTAACACCACTACATCACATAACGTTGTATTTCCGGTTTGTCTCAAATATCTGAAAATAAGGCCAAGGTTAAGTGAGGAGATAACCACCCCAGCCCTGGGTAGTAAAGAGGTGGTTTACAAGGATTTAATAGCCGAGACCACTGCCCACACAGCCTCGTCCCGTGACAAAAAGTGTGCCAGGCCGTGTACTCGACGTAAAGAACAGGAACAAAATATACCATACAGAAAAATTAGGTCAAATAAGAATGAGCCAAGGTGGATGACCAAAAAACTTAAACATGACATAGGAATAAAGAAAGGAATTTATAAGAAATTAAAGGGAGGGGAGGAGCAGCTCAGAAATAGGTATAATGAATTATCTAGGAATGTTAAGAAAAATGTAAGGAAGGCAAAGAGAGACTACGAAATCAGGATAGCAAGAGAATCCAAGGCGAATCCCAAGGGATTTTTCCAGGTATATAGGACAAAGGTCAAGGACAAAGTTGGGCCTTCAAAGTCAGAGAGAGGGGAAGTGATCGATGACAGTGAGAAAATAAACAAAACATTAAACAACTACTTCTTATCAGTTTTCACAGAAGAAATTCACGAGGAAACGCCAGAGGTGGAACTGATATTTGGGGGAAATGAAGAAGAGAAATTAAAGAATATCACTATCAGAAAAGATAGTGGCTGGATGAGATTTTCCCTCGAGTTTTGAAAGAGTTTAAGAAACAGATTAGCGGACCCCTCGAAAATTTATTTACAAAATCATTAGACACTGGAGTTGTGATAGACTCGAGGAAACAGGCAAATGTAGTACCCATATTCAAAAAGGGAGAGAGAGCATCAATGTCAAATTACCGGTCGATTAGTTTGACGTCAGTAGTGGGGAAATTTCTTGAATCAATTATAGCATCCGAACGCATTTAGCAAATAGCATCAGAACGCATTTAGAAAAAACAAATTAATCTACGACTCTCAACATAGATTTACAAAGGGAAAATCTTATCTAACAAATCTGCTGACGTTTTCAAGGAAAGTCTTCGAGGTCGTAGACAATGACGAAAATTACGATGTTATTTACTTTAGCAAAGCGTTTGACAGAGTACCACATCAGAGGCTTCTGAGAAAAGTTAAGGCTCTTTGTATCGAGGGGAAAGTTTTAAATTGGAAAAAATCATGGCTCACCGATAGAACACAGAGGGTCAGCGTAGATGGTGTTAATCTGAGCGGGGCAGTGTAACCAGTGGGGTTCCCCAGGGGTCAGTAATGGGCCCACTTTTGTTCATAATCTACATAAACGATCTAGATACTGGGATCAGAAGTGACATAAGCAAGTTTGCGGATGACACCAAAATAGGGCGGCAGATTAATTCAGGGCAGGATGCAAAGGCACTACAGGAGGATTTAAATAAACTGCAGGAGTGGTCAGTAAAATAGCAAATGATATTCAACACCAGCAAAATAGCAAGACTGATATAATTGGATATTTTTTTATTGTGTTACAGTATTAAAAGGTTATGTTGACTTGTGAGAAATGAAAGGACCTTAGGTGAGACATTCTTTATACATTTTCTGGTGCTCAAACCAATAAATATCTCCTTTACTAACTACTATTTCAGTCAGTGCTACTATTCTATGTGTCCTGTTTTTTTTATATAATCTCATTAAATACAGAAGATCGACTCAGAATTATGTAAACTTAAACTGACCAATACTTAAATGTTTTGATGGTTACGTGAGGCAGTGGTTGGTTGCTTACCCTACATAAACAAGACCGGAAGTGTGCCAGAGACCTCCTCACCTCTTACCTCGAACTCACGCTTGACGCCACAGTCTTTAACTCACTCTTAATAGGGAATTAACGTTTTCACTTAAGTGTGTGTACGTGTGTAAGCATTTCTCAGACGTGTAAACAAGTTTTGATGTAACGAAACAGACGGGTTGGGTGTTGACCACGAAGGAGTTGGTTCTGTCAAGCATTAAGACACAGGTGAAGGCCAGGGCTCAGGACCATGTGTAGGTTTGTACCCTTCTGAGACTCTTTCTTCTTTACCCGGGATAAGCCGTAGTGTGTCCGGACATTGACCGTCTCCTACTGTAAACTTCACGACCCGGCTGACTTTGTAGTACAGTACAGGAAGATTATAAGTACAAGTGTTTTATTAAGACAAGTGTCGGTGTTATAGTTGTGATGTATAATAATTATATCTCTTGTTAGTCTCTATAACATGCTGTAAGATAATCTGTATGTAAACTATCTAGAGCTTGTCTTCCTCTCATCACTAGACGAGTAATAACACAGCCAGTTAGGGAACGTTTAAGTCAAAAGGTTGTTATGTCATCCCAGACAGTGGTTGACATAGGGTACTGTATCTGACTGTGATCCCTCTCTGGGGGGCGGGGGGCTCCGTCACGGTGGTGAGTAGCTGGCGAGACAACAGGTGACTGCTAGATCTGACTCTCAGGTGTACGTCACTGAGGCTCTACCAAACATTAAACCGTCAAGGATTCTCGTCTCTCAGCACCACGGAGGATGCGCTTATAATGCTCCGAGGAGAGATGATGAATTCATAGCCTTTTGTTGTACACAGAGATATGCCTTAAACGGCTCGGTGAACTTTAAAGCAAGGCCCTTGGCTCACACTACCGCGGGGGATCACTCGAGTTTTTGTTACCAATAGTGATAATGGTCCATTAAGTGATAATCAATAAAACAAGACAACAGTTACACACGTGTCCGTTGGTAACACTGGTTGTGTGTATGTCAGAGATGAACACACTTTTGCTCTTACCGTGTCAACAACAGCCACCACCACCCATTATTACCATTAGTCGCCTTGACATTATATCCACGTAAAGGCCACTGGCACCTGGTGATAAACACGTGAAATAATTAATACATATAACAGACCTTGTAAAGGTTACTATAACAAAAACTGGTGCAGAATTAATTCCTCGATTAATATAAGTATTTTTACGCGGGGTAACGAACACCATATTATAAACATGAGGAATAAGCCTCAGTTCTTTACATGTTCCTGAACCAGTAAAGGTAGAGCTGGTGTGTGCGTGGTCCTGCTAAACTACGTGAAGGTTAATGTTTGCCAGTTGACACCCACAAGTGTTTCAGAATGACTCCGTGTGTTAAGTCATTTGTGTTTACAGCCTGATGGTTAACTAAGTCAATATATAATGTCAAGTTATTTAACGGTAGATAGTGTTTCACTTTATTGTATTACAAAGAGACAAATAGATCGGGTGTTTTTATCTTAATGCATGTTAACCTGTTTCTTGTACGTACATGGCGAGGGCTCAGAGGTTAGCTGCAAATTATGCACACGCACAGTCATGGACCTTGATTCTTGCTTGCTCTACTGTTTAAACTAAAACTTAGACGACGAGTGATACAGTAAGGTGACGGAGCTATACCAGGTCTTACTCTACCTGTCGGATTAAACTAATATTGGCGCCGTTTAATTACCCATACCAGGCCATTATTTTTTGTAAGACCATCAGCACGGCACCAGTAATAGCTAGAGACAGAGGGCGTTGTGGTGCAGTAGTGTCTCACGAGGCGCACCAGCCCTGAGCTCCCGCGGGTAAATAAATGGTGGCGGCTCTGAGGGCGGGCGTCGGTACACAACCACAAGAAGTAATCGAAACAAAGTGTTGAGAGGAGAAGAAGGTAAGTGCTTAGTGAGGCTTGGATACATTTGTTGACATCCAGGGTTCAGTTTTTCTCACCTCGCACGTCACAGGTCCACCTAGCAACACTCTCTCAGTTAATAGTTTCAACACTATTATCAACTATTATGAATCCCAAACAAGACATTATGCCTGTTCCAACTTACTGTAAGTCTAGTCCTACCAAAGGTCGTTTCCCTTCACTGACTTGAGAAAGACTTTGCTGAATAAAAACTAACTTGGTATCAGAACCGACCAATCAAGAAATACAAAATCACTGGACTTAATACGTAAGAATTAAAATGATCAAGAAAAAGGTTTACGAGAGTTCAGAACATCAAGCCGACGACAAGGTAACCCAAAGCATCGCCGCTCCTACACTACACTCGTCAGGTGTCACTTACTTCACCTGGTGGGCCCTTTCCAAAATTTCGACCGAGTTATTTGTACCTAAAAATATAGTAGTTAAAAATGTATACTGTGTAACTATGTACCTGAGTTGTGGTACAGTGTCAGCTGTGTGGTGTGTGATAGTGTTACATGAGTCAGCAGAGTGGTGTTGCCGGTGTCAGGAGGTGTGTGGAATGTCACCTCTCCCGCTCGCCAGTGTTTGATAGCGGAACACTGAGCCACCAGACTTGTGCAGGTGTCCTGGTTGGAACGTTTCCTGCACCATATACTGTACACTGTAATAGAGAGCCCGCAGGTGTACGAAGCTGCCACCACGTGTTCGTGTTCAATGCTTCTTGTTAATGAATAGTTTTTATTGTTAGTAAACTTAGTCAATATTCATGGAGTTGTGTTTTTATATACAAGACAAATTAGAACAGATGATGAATGAATCGGTAGAAATATTTAGCGCTGGGAACTGTTTCGTCTGAGTGTATGTAATGACTGTCTGAGAGCATGTTATAGTATCGAGGTGTAGTGCTGACGACAGAAGTACTCCTACATTCAACCAATGTACTTTACCTAACTAACAACAACGGTTCAGGTTCCCGATCAGCACACAACAAGAAAAATATTTTATAAATTATTAAAAATCCCAAACATTTTACGGAATCCTTCATATTTGCCGAGCATGTTGGTACTAGTCACAAAAAAACGAAAATACTGACAGCTTTTTCTCCATGTTTATATTATTTTGAAGGTTTCCACACTGCAGGTATAAGACGAAGGTAAACTATGTCCAGAAGAAGAACAGTGTCCCTGGGTCGCCATATGCCACTCGCGCAACACTTGTAACCTTTGAGCCTTGGGTGAGATGGCAAAGGTTAAGGCTGAAACAGAACACATGAATACACACGTTAACAGTACTCCTGTCCATTGTATATTGGGGGACCTTTAGTGAATGTCCATCGGTTGTCGCTGTACAGATCCTTAACCCGGAAATACAGACTCCACCAACTATTTATTATTACAGACAATGGTTAAGGCGCTGCTACACCACCACGTAAAAACTATGGAACAAAAAAAACGGAAAACGGAAAAAAAAACACCGTAGTTTGTGTGTTTGTGTGTCCCAAGGTCAGTATAGGCCTTGAGACCTCTACATTGACCTTGGTGTGTCCTTACTGTCAAGAATACAAACCTCAGAGGCGTCACAGCTAAAGAGGAATTAGTCTACTCTAATACTAATCTGGGTTAATATGGGTTAAATCTTCCGTGGAAACTTCAATCAACGTCACTAACCACTGTCCTCACAATTCATACTCACTCCTTAACCTTATCTTAAAATAATCAAACTGTAAAATAGAAAAGTATATACACACATACATATATACAAGCAAAAAACAAAACATATCTGTCACTCCACTGCATGAGAAAATATAGCGGTAAGTGTTAAGGTAGGAAGTGGTAACCGAGTCTCCTGCCGTGAAGAACAAAAACCCAAAATCTAACTCTACTTTAATACTTTACTTTAATACTCTACTTTAATACTCTACTGTGCCCTTCTTTCCTCCATCGTGTGATCCTGTAACCTCCCTCCCCTCCCCCCCCGCTGGTGAGTATTTCTAGTCAGCCTCGTTAATAAAAGCTATTATTCCTCGCCGCTTTATCATAGAAAGTTAAGGACCTCAACAACAGGTAAAGCCTTGAACTAATTACTAACACGAAGATACCGAACTACCTACCTGTCTTGAGTATGGTGATGGGTGATGATGGATGGTGATGGATGATGGTGTTGATGGATGGTGGCGGGTGGAGATGGATGGTAGATAATGATGGTGGATGTATATGGATGATAATAGAAACTGATGGGATGGTGGAAACGACAGGCTAGGTGGATTGACTGGTACAATAGACCAGGTAACTATCAAAGGTTTAACAGAATCATTTATCAATCTACTACAATATTTATCACTTGTCCTTTCCATCAATTCATTATATAAACTTACTTAATTTAACACATCCCATGAATATAGAACCGATAAACTTAATATAAAAAAATAAAAAATAAATAATAATAATAATAAAAATTCTACATAAAAACATCAAATTTATTTTCACTTCGTTGGTGAGTTTTTTATATGAAGAAAATCCTATTTGTAAGATTTTTTACGTGTGTGTGTGTGTGTGTGTGTGTGTGTGTGTGTGTGTGTGTGTGTCATAGAACACATCCATTATAACACTGTATTACCCCATCACCCCCTTTGAGAGAGTTTAGACACGAGGGGGAGGGGGGGGGGTTATAGGTAGGTGGTGATAGTGAGGTGTATGAGTCTCTAAAGTCAGAAGTCATCATCATCATCATCGTCATCATCGTCATCATCATCGTGGAATGTCTTGTCTCTTGGTCTAGTTCAGCTTATTGATGTGTCTCAGTGATATATTTCAGCTTACTAACGTGTCTCAGTGATCTACCGACAAATAATGATACCTGATGTGGAAAAAAAAAAACTCACACGGTAGGTAGACTATAAGCCTGGGGTATGGAGGCTGAGCTTAAGTGTATGTTTGGTGGCGTAGGTCAAGAGAGGCAACAAAAGAAACCAGTGAGGAGCTGATCTAAACACTAAATTATATATATCTCAACTTAATTTACGAGGTGTTTTTGCCATTTAATACCCGTGACGGCGATGGAATTAAAGGCTGACTAACATAACTTATATATTCCACACCAAAAAAAACGTAAAATATTAGAGCCAAATAGATATAATTATTAACGGGACTGTTGAGGAAATTATACTCCCAGACTACAAGAAAAATCAGTCTCTTTTATCAAGTTTGTTTTTAGTCCTCAGTTGAAGGTTAACTGACGAGGTTTTGCCATCTGTTGGGGCACCTGAACCACCTCCTCCTCCTCCTCTTGTTGTCTAAACCTCCTCCCCCTCCTCTTGTTACCTAAACCTCTCCTCTTGTTGCCTAAACCTCCTCCTCCTCTTGTTACCTAAACCTCCTCCTCCTCTTGTTACCTAAACCTCCTCCTCCTCCTCCTCTTGTTACCTAAACCTCCTCCTCTGTCACCTAAACCCCCTCTCTTGTCACTTAAACCCCTCCTCTTGTCACCTAAACCCCTCCTCTTGTTACCTAAACCCCTCCTCTTGTTACCTAAACCCCTCCTCTTGTCACCTAAACCCCCTCCTCTTGTCACCTAACCCCCTCCTCTTGTCACCTAAACCCCTCCTCTTGTCACCTAAACCCCTCCTCTTGTCACCCTAAACCCCCCTCTTGTTACCTAAACCCCCTCCTCTTGTCACCTAAACCCCTCCTCTTGTCACCCCCTCTTGTCACCTAAACCCTCCTCTTGTCACCTAAACCCCCTCCTCTTGTCCCTCCTCTTGTCACCTAAACCCCCTCCTCTTGTCACCTAAACCTCTCCCATCACTAACAGGTAAGGATGGCATTTACATACACACTTCAAAACGGGTATAACCTCTTTTTTTTTCCTTCTTTTCTTTATGATTAATATTTAGACGTCACTTATTAGACGTCACTTATTAGACGTCAGTAAACATTTAGGGCAAATGGAAGTACTTAAATTAACTTAGATTAAAACACAACCCCCTCCCCCTCCTCCTCCCATGTGCTGGAATATAAATGACAATAATTCGTGAGATAAAAACTAGTTGGTCATTACCTTAAAAAAAGAAAAAAAAGAAGTAGTTTAGAAATGTCAAGCTCACAGTAGCATTGAGGACGACGCCATATTGGCCTCTTAACCTCCTGTATAACCTCTACCTCTCTACCTGTCAGTCTATTAGTGGAGACAGTCTATTAGTGGAGACAGTCTAGTAGTGGAGACAGTCTAGTAGTGGAGACAGTCTATTAGTGGAGACAGTCTATTAGTGGAGACAGTCTATTAGTGGAGACAGTCTATTAGTGGAGACAGTCTATAAGTGGAGACAGTCTATTAACATTCCAGTAGTCTCTCTTCCTCCTCTTCCTTCTCTTCAACCACATAGGATAATGCATCTATCTCTCTCTCTCTCTCTCTCTCTCTCTCTCTCTCTCTCTCTCTCTCTCGGGGCAACTAAAGGCGAGTATCAGCCACTACATCAAAGGATTTTGTTTCATATGTACATAACTTGTAGAGTATGAGGGGCGTACGGGGTCCTCATCACAACATTAGGAATATAACTACACACAGAGTTACTGATGTTACTGGAGGAACCCCGCACGACACGAAGGATTACCAACTCATTTTGTTTTGTTTTCCAAATAGATGAGTCGGGCATTAAGCAACGTTACCACGGCCAGTAAAATGAATTAAAACCATGCAAGTGACATAGTTTTAAATAAGAATTAATAGAGAATCAGATACATTTATTCGTGCATATTAAGGAGAAGATATTATGCAGTGATAATTAATAGTGAAGTGTAAGTCCATGTTGTTATTATCACCACGTCTCCAAATACAGACTCCCATTATAATCTAAATACCTTAAGAGAGTGACAAGTGTTTATCTTATCTCCTCCACCTTGTTAGTTTATCTCTCTAGACACCTTCACATTATAAGTAAACACCTTTAAGACACTCTACTCTCCTACACCTCTCATTCATTTGTTCTCATTAAGTTATCAGAGTTAAGAGTTGGACGAGGCTTCCATTCTTTACCTCCCGTCAGTGTTGTAAGCCTGTATTACCTTAGTATATACAGATGATTCAAGGGTCATTCTCTTCCCCCAAGCACGAATCTCCCCAGGACGATCCTTCCCCAGCACGAATATCTCCAGGACGATTCTTCCCCAGCACGAATATCCCCAGCACGATCCTTCCCCAGCACGAATATCCCCAGCACGATCCTTCCCCAGCACGACCCTTCCCCAGCACCTTCCCCAGCACGACCCTTCCCAGCACGACCCTTCCCAGCACGACCCTTCCCCAGCACGATCCTTCCCCAGCATGACCCTTCCCCAGCACGACCCTTCCCCAGCACCCTTCCCCAGCACGATCCTTCCCAGCACGACCCCCCAGCACGACCCTTCCCCAGCACGACCCTTTTCCGGCTGTCTCCAATATATTTTATGTATTTAGAAGTTAGGTTAGCTTAGGTCAGTGGTTCTTAACCTGGGGGACGTCAGTAATTTCCAGGGGGGGCGCAAGCCCTAGGGAAAAAGTAGGAATTTCTCTAATTATAACTATAGTTTTTATTCTCTTAACAAGAGCGTGGGCTAATATTGAGAAGTTTATGAAAAAATGCAAAAGTATCGCCTTATAACTTTAGTTTTCTATAGGCTACTTTTTTTACTTAGGGCTTACCATTTTCTGTACTTATTGACCCCCCTCCCTATCCCTCGAAACCCATGGGGGGGGGGGGTTAACTCGTCCTGGACCTGTATACTGCTCGTTGGTGACTGGTGAGCCCCGTTCTCTCCCAGTCTTCTGCACACGTCCGTGGCAATAATTCCTCTTCTCTCACATTTATTCAGTTAAGGCTGTTGAGGTATGTGTCAGGCAACAGTGTAAAAGAGGAAATGCTGTTCTGTCACCCCATGGAAAGTTGTACAACAGCAGCAGCTATTTTTCATGATGTATCAAACTTCTTTCAGGAAAACCAACTTTCGTGGGACTCGCTGGTAGGGGTGTGCACTGATGGAGCTCCAGCCATGCTTGGTCTGCAGTCTGGATTCATTACAATGGTGAAAGAAAAAAATCCGTCTGTTGTAGGTACACACTGCATACTTCATCGTGAATCCTTAGTATCCAGAACTTTACCTGCTGAAATGAGGGATGTCCTGAACCTGACTATCAAGGTAGTCAACTTTATCAAAGCTGGAGCCTTAAACAGTCGTCTGCTGTGTAAGGATATGGAATCTGAACATAAAACCTTGCTTTTTTACACGAACGGACGATGGCTATCAAAGGGGAACATGCTTGGACGGCTTTATGAACTACGAGAAGAAGCAGCAATATTTCTTGATTCGAAGCAGAAGGCAGATCTTCATGACAAGTTCCAGTCTGAAGGCTTTCACCTATCTCCAGCTTACCTGGTGGACATCTTCGAAGCGTTGAATGCTCTCAACCTTAAACTACAAGGGAAAAACATCAACATCATCATGCACCACGACACCATTCGAACCTTCATGGCCAAACTCGACCTCTGGAAGTGTCGAATTCAGCAGGGAAATACAGCCAGTTTTAGTAACTTGGATTCTGCACTCATTCACGGTAACCTTGATTCTGAGTTAAAGAAACAAATAATCACTCATCTAACTGACTTGAAAACAGAATTCATCAGATACTTCAGAGATAGATGAGAAGCGTGAAGCCTGGAAATTCATGAGGAACCCATTTCAATGTGAAGTAGCTGATGTTTCGGATGAAGTGCAAGAGGAGTTTCTTGAGTTGAAGTTCAACTCCACAGCTAAGGAAGACTTCAAAGAACTGGATCTTGAGACGTTCTGGGTCAAGTACCTTCCTGTTTACCCTCTGATCTCACATCAGGCTCTTCGGATTCTAACTATGTTCGGATCCACGTATCTTTGTGAAGCTGCATTTTCCACGCTCGTTGCTGTCAAGACCAAGTACAGAAACAGGCTGAACGTTGAAGGGGATTTACGTTGTGCACTCTCTGGCATTCAACCTCGCATTCCAGATCTAGTAGCTAAGAAGCAGTGTCAAGTATCTCACTAATTTATACTCAATAAAAAGACTAAAAACACAATATTTTTCATTTTTCTTTAAAATCTGGGAGGGAATTTTATTCATAGATGCAAGGGGGGCGTGGAGGGAAGGACCAGTTCCTAGAGGGGGCGTGGTAGTAAAAAGGTTAAGAACCACCGGCTTAGGTTATTGATGAAGGGACAAAAGTTAATGGTATAGCTATATACACATTGAGCTAATACTGCACCGGTACCTGTAACAAAAAGTGTGAAGAGGCATTACAAAAACTGGTCGACAGATTAGTGGAAACAGGTAATGAAAGTAAAAAAAAAAAAAACCCACGAGTAATACTTATTTCCTAATTAAACACAAATCTTAATGCAAAATTGTGGTTGGCAACAGGTGGAATATTCGGAATATTTAGCAAGGAATATTATATAAAGCGATAAGAAACGTGAAAAGTAAGCAAAAATGGCCATTAAATTATTTTAGACTTGTAAAAAAAAAAATAATTCTAGTGTGTAAAAAAAAAATGTAATGCAATGTGATGTTTGTAGGGAAGAGAAGTGTGTGTACATTCAGCAGACACCAGACGGAGGTGGAGGTCTTCGACGTGACCTTCTGCAGGAAATAGCCGAAGACACTAGAATGGATGATTGACCTTAAAAATCTGTGGTTCCTGAGAGAGCTGTTCAATCTGGGAGGATTAATCAGAGTCAGCAGGAATGGTCAGTGGTCGCCAGGCATCAGATCTGAGAATGGTAGAAATTGAAAGGGACGCTAGATGCAAACCCAGATGTTAAACACCACAAACACAAAAGATTACAGCTCAGACGCCACACCAAGCTACCATACAGGACGAATACAATGATGTACTGTACCGTATATTATTCCACACGCAGAGAGAACACCTATGACACGGTCTACCAGCTGAAGCCGTGAAAACAAGAACAATCCCGAGCTTCAAAAACAGATCTGGACAAGACTATCAAGAACAATGGAGGTGATCCTACACAGGCCATCGACCTCCTCCTCCCCGTCAAGGCCACCTCTAGTTGTGGTGGCCATTAGTTAAAGCGGGTATTTCTCTAGCTTAAACATGAACATTTTACCGATTGATTAATATAGTTTTTATTTTAATGATTTATTGAGTCAAAGGTTTATGGGTCGTCAATGGCGCCTGAGAACAACAAAAACCCACATCAGAACCTTTACGTCAATGGTGCGTCTTCCTCGGTCCCCTCCAGCCATCTTGAGTTGGCCGCTGTACACACTACTTTATTTACTGGAATACAAAAATACAATAGGGACAGTTCCACATACACCTCAGCACAGTTCGTGAGTTGGTTTGCCGTGTTTTGGGGGCCACCAGACGATCAGTTGTGTATTGGGTCAGGACGAGACAACAGTACAGGTCACACTCCACATTCACCGCGATACTTGTCTTGATCTTCGTGGCAAAAAGTGTGGACAAACTCGTTTCAACAGACGTACATTGCGGTAAACTGTATCAATAAACTGTATCAATCAGTTAGTGGTTTCCGACACAACTGGACAACTGCTGACTGATGCAAACACGAGGGAACTTTTGGTCAGCTTCAGTTGTGATGATCGATTCTCTGCCCTCGGGTCATTGATGAGGCTGAGAAAACCCTGTTCGTGCAACATCATTATCATCAGGAACGTCATTTACATAACGTCTGGTGTCTTTCAGGTTTCCTTTGGTGGCCACAAGTTGTACACCACAGCTCAAGGTGACCCGGCTAAGTTCAGTGTGATGGTCGGCGTTTAAGAAGCTGCTCACGAGGTGCATGTGTCTCCACAATTCTGCCAACAAACTTGCCACTGTTTTCCTCTTCCTGATCCTTGAAATGGTTGAAAGGTCAAGAAAGTTTGTTCCTGATGTTAAAGACTGGTTACATAAATAACTGACGGGTGAGGGTGGGAGACCTGATCACATGTTTTTATAAAGGTTCCTTCTGCGGTCACTGGGAATGATGAATGTGTGTATATTAATCACTATCGTGGTTTTTCTGTTAGTGTGCCGCGACTTAAACTCGGAATATTCTGTATAAGATGGAATGTTCCAAGTCTGTATGCTTAAAGGTGGCGGTGTTATGAAGTACACAGAGATAAACGGAACATATCCTCAGAACGTGACGATAATAAGACTCTTATATACAGTATCATGATAAAGAACTATACAAGCAGATGTAAGGTCCTTCACAACAAGGCCTCGCCCGAGAGGACAGTTTATTTAGGGAGGTGCAGTGGCCCTTAACTCTCCAGGTTGTTATATAAGTCTTAGTTCATCCCCTCTCGATGGGTTGTAAACAAGCCCTCTTGTTAACAGAAGACGGGAACTAAGTGAAGATATACAATTTATAAGGTAGAGGAACACTTGGATGTGCACCCGTGAAGCAGCCGGCCCTTGATGAACAACTGTGATGGTTCTCTGTTATACCGCAGAGGTGTGTGGGCTGTGTAGAATATCCTAGTGTTGGTGAATAACCTCTGGCTGATGACTCACCAACCAGTAAAACTGTTCCACTCTAGTCCAAGGTAGTAACAGTGTTAAGCAGGGAGACGAGGTGGCAGGCGTCAACGAGGAGTATACTGTGTGCCTGGTTGATGGGTCTGGTGCGTTACAATAATGATGATTTCATTATTTTTTTATTTATATATAAGATGCCGTCAGGGTTACAGCACTGTTTAGTCTCCTCAACACTGCCCTGTGGAGAGTATTATTCATTACATCATCGTCCCTCGACTGAGTCCTTGTTGTGTTGACGCCTGAGTTGTGAGTCTTCTTACACCAAGTCAGGGTGCAGTGGCGGAGTGAATACAGTGTTCGCTTCCCGCCCTAAGGATCGCTGGTTCGTGTTTAGGGTATCCCCAGTTTACCCTGTCGTGCATATGGGTGCCTGATGGTGTGGTGAAGGCGGACCAGTACAGTACCGGCCATATTGCCCCAGGCCTATGAGAGCCATGATTGATAACATATAACACTGATATTCAGGGCCATCACTACTGAGATGGTCGCACAATGGAGCATCGTTCATATTTGTCATGTAACGGTGTTGTGATATTCACCGTGTCTGATGACGTCGTTATGCTTCAAGCCCAGAGTGTGGAAGTGAAGCGTTATAGAGAACTGGTGTCTTAGCTACCACCAGAGTCCAAGCATTAGCCTGGGGCGATTGTCAGATTCCCAGCCAAATTTGTCTGAAGGTGTCGAGGACGTCCATGGTTGATAGGTTTACCTTGGCTGGTAATGTGGCCGACGACACTACAGGTGAGCCACAAAGGTCCCTGAGGCTACTGGGCCTGTCTTAAAGGGTGTACAGCTACCTTACTGTGTCATACATCCTCACTGTCACGCTATTTCCCATGCAGTTATTAATATATACCCGGTAGGTTACATTTGAAAAACTGTAACTGTCTGACAATATTTATAGCAGGTTTCAGTAACACGTAAAGTTTTCTTATATCCGACACTGATTACCACTTTGACAGCTACACGTTTCAGAACCTCAGAAGTGACATTCTGGCATAAGAGCTTGACACAAACTCAGGAAACGACACATCCTCCACCACACAACCTCCCCCTTCACCACACAACCCTCCCCCTCCACCACACAACCCACCCCTTCCACCAATCACCCTCCTCCTCCACCACACCACCCTCCGCCACATCACCCTCCTCCCCCACCATACCACCTTCCTCCTCCACCACACCACACCACCCTCCACCACACCACCCTCCACCACAACACACCCCTCCTCCACCACACCACCCTCCTCCTCCACCCTCTACTTGGTCATCACCTTATGAAGACTTCGACGACGCCCCCGACGCCACATTCCAGGGAAAATGCAGGAGGGCAGAGCAGGGAGCCCGGCGCTGAATGTCAGGGAGGAGTGACCTGACAGCGTTCAAGGCCGCCCCCGCCCACTGCTGCTGCTGCTGGGCGGTCTGAGGGGGTTACGTCCCTTGTGTGTTGTGGGTGGATATGTAGTTGACTGGGCCCTTAAGGAGTATAGCTGGTGGTAGCGTGGGTGGTGCTAGTGATGGTAGTTGTGGTGGTGGGGGTAGTGCTAGTGGTAGTAGCTGTGGTAGTGGGGGTAGTGGTAGCTGTGGTAGTGGGGGTAGTGCTGGTGGTAGTAGTTGTGGTAGGGGGTGGTGCTAGTGATGGTAGTTGTGATGCAGGGGGGTAGTGCTAGTGGTAGTTGTGGTAGTGGGGGTAGTGCTAGTGGGTAGTAGTTGTGTGGTGGGGGTAAAGCTAGTGGTAGTAGTTGTGGTGGTGGGGTGCAGTGGTAGTAGTTGTGGTGGTGGGGGGGGTAGTGCTAGTGGGTAGTAGTTGTGGTGGTGGGGTTAGTGCTAGTAGTAGTAGTTGTGGTGGTGGGGGGTAGTGCTAGTGGGTAGTTGTGGTGGTGGGGGGTAGTGGTAGTAGTTGTGTGGTGGGGGTAGTGGTGGTGCTGTGGTGTGGGGTAGGTACAGTGGTAGTAGTTGTGGTGGGGGTAGTGCTAGTGGGTAGTAGTTGTGTGGGAGAAATAGGGGGCAGTAGTTGTGGTGCAGGGTAGTAGTAGTCGGTGGTGGGGGGTAGTGGTAGTAGTTGCAGTAGTGGGGTAGTGCCAGTGGTAGCTGTGGCAGTGGGGGGCAGTGCTAGTGGCAGTAGCTGCAGTAGTGGGGGTAGCTAGTGGTAGCAGCTGTGGGTAGTGGGGGTAAAATAGTGGCAGTAGTTGTGGTGGTGGGGTAGTGGCAGTAGTTGTGGTGGTGGGGGCAGTGGTAGTAGTTGTGGTAGTGGGGTAAAGTTAGTGGGTAGTAGCTGTGTGGTAGTGGGGGGTAGTGCTATGGCAGTAGCTGCTGTGGTAGTGGGGGTAGTGCTAGTGGTAGTAGTTTTGTGGTAGCGGGGGTGGTGCTGGTGATGGTAGTTGTGATGGTGGGGAAATAGTGGTAGTAGCTGTGGTAGTGGGGGTAGTGCTAGTGGTAGTAGTTGTGGTAGTGGGGGTAGTGCTAGTGGTAGTAGCTGTGGTGCTGGTGGTTGCGGTGGTGTGGGTAGTGGTAGCTGGAGTGTTGTGGGTGGTGGTAGTGGTGGTAATTGTGGTGATGATAGTGTGTATAGTGTAGTGGAGGGAGAGATTGTGTAGTGATCAATAGTAAGGTCTTCATGTAAGGCGTTCCACCAATCACCTACAGCCCTTGACATTCAATCCACCAATCCCTGCAGCCCTTGACATTCAATCCACCAATCACCTGCAGCCCTTGACATTCAATCCACCAATCACCTGCAGCCCTTGACATTCAATCCACCAATCACCCACAGCCCTTGGACATTCAATCCACCAATTACCTGCAGCCCTTTGGATATTCAATCCACCAATCCCTGCCCTTGACATTCATCCACCAATCCTGCAGCCCTTGACATTCAATCCACCAATCACCTGCAGCCCTTGACATTCAATCCACCAATCACCTGCAGCCCTTGACATTCAATCCACCAATCACCTACAGCCCTGGCATTCAATCCACCAATCGTCTACAGCCCTTGATATTCAATCCACCAATCCCCAGCCCTTGGACATTCAAAACCACCAACTCCCTGCAGCCCTTGGACATTCAATCCACCAACTCAAGCAGCCCTGGACATCTGGGTAAACCACCAATCACCTACAGCCCTTGACATTCAATCCACCAATCACCTGCAGCCCTTGACATTCAATCCACCAATCACCAACCAGAGTCATATCCAAACTATTATTCAGAATTAGACACCTAACCTTACTAGCATAATTACCCCCCACCTCCCCCCCCCTCCATGACCTCTCCTTCCTTAGTCCCTATAATTGCCTATCACCATTGCCCTCAGGTGAAATATTATACGTGGTTCTCAACAGCCTCATTGAGTCATTTAAGGGAGACTAATGAGATTTTTTTAAATGATTTATTGATAAGAATTCCCTTAGTCTATCTCACTCGGTATGATCAAGGTGACACTTGGACACTGTTACAAGTCTTAGTTTGGACGGACTTAACTTCATGAAGAGTTAGTCAGGGATGAGGGGTAGTCAGGAGAGGTAAGGGGAAGGGATAGGCTAGTTTAAGAGGGTAACAATTACATATATGTTATTATTATTATTGTGTGTGATGACTGTACCTTAAATCTACTACAAATATCTAATAATTAAAAACCCGACAATAAGTTAAGTTTTTTATTTTTATTTTTTATTTTTTAATTTTCAAAAATCCCCACATGTGCAACATTCCCAGCGGGTGTGTGGCAGGTAGAGCCTCAAGACGCACACCTGAGAAAAACCTGCCTCCTGACACACTCATGGAACAGACTCTAATATATATATTCTCTCTCTCTCTCTCTCTCTCTCTCTCTCTCTCTCTCTCTCCGTCTTTCTCAGAGGTAGGAAGAGTGTGAGTCGAGGTGATGTGTTGCCCTGACAGGTCAAAATCAGGGAAATGTTTTTCTGAGAGTGGCTGAGGAAGGGACGGTGTGGAACTGTGAGTGGCTGAGGGAGGTGCGGTGTAAGGCTGAGAGTGGCTGAGGCAGGAACGGTGTGAGGCTGAGTGGCTGAGGGTCACCGAAAATTCTTGAAAATATAAGATTTTTCGGATTACCTGAAGAATAGATACCCCAGATTGTTTCAACTGAAGATTATCCACCTTAACGCTAACCTACCCTAACTCACCCTAACCTTACCTCACAAAACCTAAACTACCCTAACTTAACCTAACCTAACCCGCCAGATAGCATTAGGGTGGTTTATCTTCACGTGAAATAACCTGTGGCTTTTAAAACTCCTGGAGGTCTAATTTTCCTTAGGTAGTAGGCAGCTACCAAACAGGGAGGTACTACCGCCTGGGAAGATATTGGAAGCATAATGTGTTGTCTAATGGTAGACCCTGCTGCCATATGTGACCAAGTCCCAGGTTGATGATCTGACTTTCTGCCTCATTTACACACAGTTGCAGGGTCTCAATTGTTTCTCTTACTTTGACAACACAACATACATATATTGTTTCTCACTCTTGATTTATTTTTTCCATTTCTGTATTTATTCATGATGTAATTTCCCTCCCCCCTCCCAGGCCCGATGTGGGTCAGTGACCTGTTCGTAGCTGATCCTAAAAAGAATATATATATATATATATATATATATATATATATATATATATATATATATATATATATATATATATATATATATATATATATATATATATATATATATATATATATAATAATGATTCAGGCATTTTTACCTTTACTTTTACTTCTTGTTGAACATAATGTAAACACACAACACATACAGTACGAGGCAGCTATCATGCTCCCTCTGGACACATAAGGAACACGCCTCTATCCTTCACCGGAGAGACACATTAGTACACTGTTATGGTATTGGTAAACTTGTGTGTTGTTACGGGATACGGTCGAGTAATTTACCATCTGAACACAATATATTTTTTCTCAACTAGTTATTCGTATAATGAAAAAATAAATAAAAAGTTTCATAACTTTAGCTGAACCAAAGTTAAATTAAGTTAAGGTATGATTTTGTTATTATTATTTTACTGTGTTTATTTTTCTCTTTTATGAATTAATGTAAAGAAAAGAAAATAAACAATTATCCACCAGCCTTACAACACACACACACACACACACACACACACACACACACACACACACACACACACGCGTTTACATATTAAACGCGTCGCATAATATAGAATACTAAAAAATAAGACATTTAAATATACGAGATTTTTACCCAATTTTCTCTGTGAATAATTTTATGGGAGAGGCAGGCTGTTGGGCAGGGCGGGGCGTCCTGGTAAGTGGCGTAGGGCGAGCACTTAAGGCAGGAGGGAGGAGCAGAGGTTGTGGGTGGCCGCCCTCTGTATCTAGTATGTGCGCATATGTGTGTGTTGATGCTTACAGAGGACACGACCTCCACACACGACCTACACAGTCCCACACACACACGACCTACACAACCCCACACGACCCACACATTCCTCGACACACCCACACAGTCCCACACACACGACCCACAGCCCCACACACGACCCACCACAGCCCCACGCACGACCTACAGCCCCATGCACGACCCACACAGCCCCACACACGACCCACAGTCCTGCACACACGACCTACACAGCTCCCACACACGACTCCACACAGCCCCACACACGACCTACACAGCCCCACAAACGACTCCACACAGCCCCACACACGACCCACATAGCCCCACACACGACCCACACAGCCCCACACACGACCCACACAGCCCCACATCAGACCCACAAGAAAGTCCCCACACGACCCACACAGCCCACACACGACCTCCACAGTCCCAGCACACGACCCACACAGCCCCACACACGACTCCACACAGTCCCACACATGACCCAATACAGCCCCACATTAATGACCCATACAGTCCCACGCACGACCCACACAGCCCACGTGCACGACCCAAGGAAGCCCCACACACGACCCACACAGCCCCACACACGACCCACACAGCCTCCCACACACGACCTACACAGCCCCACACACGACCCACACAGCCCCACACACGACCCACACAGCCCCACACACACGACCCACACAGTCCCACACACGACCCACACAGCCCCACACACGACCCACACAGCCCCACACACGACTCCACACACGACCTGCATACAGTCCCACACACACGACCCACACAGCCCCGCACACGACCCACACAGCCCCACACACGACCCACACACAGCCACACAGCCCCACAAACGACCCACAGCCCCACACACGACCCACACAGCCCCACGCACGACCCACAGCCCCACGCACGACCTACACAGCCCCACACACGACCTACACAGCCCCACACACGACCTACACAGTCCCACACACGACCTACACAGCCCCACACACGACCCCACACAATAGTACCCCACATCTTGGTCTCAGAGTAAGACGGACCGCCCTCACCCATGGTCACCTCCTCCTCTTATCGACAGACCCACTTCTCCCTGCCACGTCCTCAAGGTAACACAGCTTATCTACACAGCTTACCTACCGCAGTTTACCACACCAGGCAGCGGGGAGGTTAAGCCAGATACACAGTGTTTCGCAGTGTTCATCCTCTGATTACAACACTCTGCAACGTGTAATAATATGGACGTGAGGTTTGATTGCATTTGTTCCTTCAATGTTGCAGAGTTTTCCCTTTTGATTTTTCTTTCGTTTTCTGTGGCCATTCTCCTCCTTTACTCCACCTCCTGTAGTCACCTTCCTCCCTCACCATCTGAAGACAATCCTCGGGTCTTTACTCACACACACACACACACACACACACACACACACACACACACATATATATATATATATATATATATATATATATATATATATATATATATATATATATATATATATATATATATATATATATATATATATATATATATATATATATATATGGTGGACACAGTGGCAGTCTGCGTGTGGGGAAACTCTAGTCATTATCACTTGAAGGAGTAAACGCCTATCTTTCACTCCCTCTTGAACACTGTTATTAAATCATCCATCCACATTATATATTACCTTGTGCTTATCTCTTTTATCTCTCTCTAATTCGTAAAGATTAAATTATCGTTTCGAGTTCTTCCTCTCCGCGAGTCCTTCTCTTGCTTTGAACATCTTCATTCACTTAACCTAACCTAACCTAACCTATCCTAACCTAACCTAACCTAACCTAACCTACCATACAGAAACAGAGGATTTAAGTTTTAGACATCGGTAAGTGAATTAAAATATAGTTATTGTGGCCTTCTATCGTATTATCAAACGTAACCTAACCTATCCTAATCTAATTTAACCTAACCTAACCTAGCATAACCTACCTAACCTAACCTAACTAACCTCATACCTACCAACTCCTAACCTAGCATAACCTACCTAACCTAACCTAACCTAACCTAGCATAACCTTACCTAACCTAACCTAACCTAGCATAACTACCCTAACCTAACCTAACCTGGCATAACCTCCTAACCTAACCTAACCTAACCTAACTACATAGCCTACCTAACCTAACCTAACCTAGCACCAACCTAACCTGTCCTAACCCTAACCTAACCTAGCATAACCTACCTAACCCTAACCTAACTGATAACCTACCTAACCTAACTGCTAACCTAGCATAACCTAACCCTACCTAACTTCAACCTAACCTAACCTACCAACCTAAACCAACCTAACTTATCCTAACCTACTAACTTCCTACCTAAACCTAACCTAACCACCCTAACTAACCTAACCTAACCAACCCAACCAACCCACCAAACCTAACCTACCCAACCTAGCATACAACCTAACCTACCTAACCTAACCTAACCTAACCTAACCCTGCTAAACCTATTCCCCAACCAACCTAACCAACCTAACCAACCTAACCTAACCTAACCACTAACCCCTAACCTAACCTAACCTAACTAACCTAACCTAACCTAGCCTAACCTGGCATAACCTACCTAACCTGTATAACCCCACCACTAACCTAGCATAACCTACCCTAACCTAACCATAATCGTGTTTTTCTCCCCTTAGGTATTGTGAAAAACTTTTAGTACAACCTGAAGCAACACAAGACTTCAGAATGTTAGCTCGATAAACCTCATGTAATTTGTACGCAATGTCAGTCTTGTTTAGTTCCACTTGACGTCATGGTGTTGCTATGATAAGAAAGATTCCGGATGTGTCTCAGTGTGTTATTGTGTGGCAGAGTGACACGTGTGTGGTGTGTGTGGCAGAGTGACACGTGTCTCAGTGTGTTGTGTGTGGCAGAGTAACACGTGTCTCAGTGTGTTATTGTGTGGAGAGTGACACGTGTCTCAGTGTGTTTGTATGGCAGAGTGACACGTGTCTCAGTGTGTTATTGTGTGGCAAGTGACGTGTCTCAGTGTGTTGTTGTGGCAGAGTGACACGTGTCTCAGTGTGTTGTGTGTGGCAGAGTGACACGTGTCTCAGTGTGTTATTGTGTGGCAGAGTGACACGTGTCTCAGTGTGTTATGTGGCAGAGTGACGTGTCTCAGTGTGTTTATTGTGTGGCAGAGTGACACGTGTCTCAGTGTGTTATTGTGTGGCAGAGTGACACGTGTCTCAGTGTGTTATTGTGTGGCAGAGTGACACGTGTCTCAGTGTGTTATTGTGTGGCAGAGTAACACGTGTCTCAGTGTGTTATTGTGTGGCAGAGTGACACGTGTCTCAGTGTGTTATTGTGTGGCAGAGTGACACGTGTCTCAGTGTGTACCGCGTGTTGTCATCATTGCCGTCTTGATGATCAACAAATAAATAAATAAATATGTTCATTTATACGAAAACACGAATAAACATAACATCATAACTAATTAACCTAATCTAGACTAACTTAAACTAACCTAATCTAACCATCCACACCAAACTTAATTTATCTTCAGTATGAGGTCTAATTGTGAAGCAACATCTCGTCTTGATATCATCATTCACGTACGAGCGGCAGTATTGATGTCTCATAATCTCAGCGCAAATCCAGACAGACAGACACACACACAGGCTCAAGACAGCACAGTATATCATAATAAAACTGAGTAAGTGACGGCAGCAGCTGTCTGATAAACAGCAACACGACAAACAAGAACATCAAGATAACAGTGTAAGAATCCTTCCCAGCCGAAAGTAATTCCGAGACCAAATTCCTGCTTGTTTTTGTTTTGATTCAACACGCCGACACTCCCAGGTCCCGAGCCATCCACCGGCACTAGTTTTTTTGTCAGGGTAATAATACAATTTTATCGTTGTGTTATTCCTTCAGATAATTAACTCCGGCAGAAGGTGATGGACTAGGTTCACTATGTTAACAGAACTTTACATTTAAATAAAACAATATGTTGTCCAAGGAGGTGTTACCAGCTCATGTATCTCGTCTCGTCACACTGACTGGTGGACAAACAGAAACTTGATATAATAACAAACTGTTTAGCAATGTAAATACCAGAGATTAGAGACTTAAGTGTTGTACGTACACCCACATTACTGCCAGTGTACACAAGACTGTCATGGTACAGTACCCTATATGGGAAGACTCAAGTCATCGTCAGATCACTTTCCCAGTTGCACCTCCTGTTGCCGCCACACCCAAGTTACTGTTACCATCAGGGAATCACGTCCACACACACACCTCACCTTGAGCCACAACTACACACTTATCTAAAGTAGATATTGATGCTAATGAGATCATAAAGCAGTAGTAAGGATGCTGGTCAGGTAATGTGGCGTGCGCAGCTGGCAGTGTACAGTAGTTACCCATTACAACTGCTTCGGGAAGGCTGCACCAGCGTCATCTTTTACACCATAACGTGAATCAGAGAGGTTATCCGCGTGAATCTTTCTCTCTCTCTCTTACCTGAATATAAAGCCTAATCCATTATCATACGAGCAAGCATATCAGGAGGTTAGGTTAGGTTTTATATTTTGTTAGGCTCAAAGACCGAAAAATCACTATATATATAAATGTGTATTAAGTGTGTACTAGTATTGATGTGACAGCCATGATTACACTTTGTTAGAGGCAGCACGAGCCACTAGTCCACAAACGTGTTCTGTCTTGTCTACACACGATACGGCCCAAAACAACAACTTCAGTCATACGGCCACAGAGAGCTATCTTGAGTATTTACATTTGTGTGATACAGACTAGCCTTCGATCTACCTTCCTGTACTCCAAGTTTTGTATTACTGTTGTCTCTGGAGCTAGACTCAGTGTAAACCTTGATACACATTATTAGCCTTGACTACAGTATATATATTACAGGGTGTCCCGGAAAAATGTCCCTACCTCCCTGCCCTCAGTTCCTGCCTCCCTCCCTCCCTCTCTCCCTGCCTGCCTCCCTCTCTCCAACTCACAGTGTCTCAGGGAGCAGACAGACAGGGAGGGAGGGAGGGAGGGACATTCTTCTGGTACACCCTATATATAGCAATAAGGACCCCAACAGTTCTCCACCTTCAGGACTTAACCCTTCGTCTGCTCCACCACAAACCTTCACATCTGGAGTATAAACTATTTTAAAACTTTCTCCCACATACCTAAGATCTATTTATTAATTTGTGGTCAATATTTATCGTTCTTAAGTTAAAATAATAAGTCCTAAGTGTAAATTTATTACCGTAGGGCATTGTTGACATATACGGTACTGGACATGTAGTTAGGTTGTTAAAGACATAATCAAATGAGGATGCTGACAATGTTGGTGTGTGTGTGTGTGTGTGTGTGTGTGTGTGTGTCCCTCCATCACCAACATGAGAAAGAACGTGACAAAAGAGAAAGAGAGAGAGAGAGAGAGAGAGAGAGAGAGAGAGAGAGAGAGCCACCCCACTCTGGCCCTGACGGAGGTAGACTAGTTTTTGC